>NW_027182325.1:1045000-1085000 GCF_040938575.1 Ambystoma mexicanum | reverse complement strand
AAAACGGGATACAATTATTTTGGAAACATACCAAATTTGAAAAATAATTGAGAAGTTGCGCAATTACTAATCATGGAGCACAAAAAAGCCTACAGCACCTGGTATTCCCAGGCAGTCTCCCATCCAGGTACTAACTAGGCCTGACCCTGCTTAGCTTCCGAGATCGGGCACATTCAGTGTGGTGTGGCCGTAGGCTCTGGGCCTAGTGAGTTTTGTACTTTTAAGCATCTAGTCGGCTAGACCTTGCAGTTTTGAAAGGCAATTGTGAAATGGCTCACTTCCTGAACTTGGAGCACAAAAAAGCCTACAGCACCTGGTATTCCCAGGTGGTCTCCCATCCAGGTACTAACGAGGCCCGACACTGCTTAGCTTCCGAGATCAAACGAGATTGGGCGCATTCAGTGTGGTGTGGCCGTAGGCTCTGGTTCTTGTGAGTTTTGTACTTTTAAGCATCTAGTCGGCTAGACCTTGCAGTTTTGAAAGGCAATTGAGAAATGGCTCACTTCCTGAACTTGGAGTACAAAAAAGCCTACAGCACCTGGTATTCCCAGGCGGTCTTCCATCCACGTACTAACTAGGCCCGACACTGCTTAGCTTCTGAGATCAGACGAGATCAGGCACATTCAGTGTGGTGTGGCCGTAGGCTCTGGGCCTAGTGAGTTTTGTACTTTTAAGCATCTAGTCGGCTAGACCTTGCAGTTTTAAAAGGCAATTGAGAAAGGGCTCACTTCCTGAACTTGGAGCACAAAAAAGCCTACAGCACCTGGTATTCCCAGGCGGTCTCCCATCCAGGTACTAACTAGGCCTGACACTGCTTAACTTCCGAGATCAGGTGCATTCAGTGTGGTGTGGCCGTAGGCTCTAGGAATGCTAAGAATATTACTCTTATGCATTTGCATTTAGTAAGCTAAGCCATGCAGCCACTTGCAACATGATACCACGCTCATCGCTCGATCAGCGCTCGATCAGGCGAGATATATAAGACTGGTGGGCCCATTCAGGACTCCTATGTCTGGTAGGATAACTTTAATTCATCCATCCTGTGTCTGTTGCAGGGAGGTGGAGAGAACAATCAACACAATAATGGTTTTCTTTCATGCCTCTTGAAGGACTCAATATTCTCTGTACTGCATTACATGTGAAAGTTGATTTATTACCCATGAACACACTACCTGTATGCTAATTCTATGTAAAAAGGTAGCTCCAGCCCTCATGATGTTGTCCAACATTTCCGCTATAAAACGGGATACAATTATTTTGGAAACATACCAAATTTGAAAAATAATTGAGAAGTTGCGCAATTACTAATCATGGAGCACAAAAAAAGCCTACAGCACCTGGTATTCCCAGGCAGTCTCCCATCCAGGTACTAACTAGGCCTGACCCTGCTTAGCTTCCGAGATCGGGCACATTCAGTGTGGTGTGGCCGTAGGCTCTGGGCCTAGTGAGTTTTGTACTTTTAAGCATCTAGTCGGCTAGACCTTGCAGTTTTAAAAGGCAATTGAGAAAGGGCTCACTTCCTGAACTTGGAGCACAAAAAAGCCTACAGCACCTGGTATTCCCAGGCGGTCTCCCATCCAGGTACTAACTAGGCCTGACACTGCTTAACTTCCGAGATCAGACGAGATCGGGTGCATTCAGTGTGGTGTGGCCGTAGGCTCTAGGAATGCTAAGAATATTACTCTTATGCATTTGCATTTAGTAAGCTAAGCCATGCAGCCACTTGCAACATGATACCACGCTCATCGCTCGATCAGGCTCGATCAGGCGAGATATATAAGACTGGTGGGCCCATTCAGGACTCCTATGTCTGGTAGGATAACTTTAATTCATCCATCCTGTGTCTGTTGCAGGGAGGTGGAGAGAACAATCAACACAATAATGGTTTTCTTTCATGCCTCTTGAAGGACTCAATATTCTCTGTACTGCATTACATGTGAAAGTCGATTTATTACCCATGAACACACTGCCTGTATGCTAATTCTATGTAAAAAGGTAGCTCCAGCCCTCATGATGTTGTCCAACATTTCCGCTATAAAACGGGATACAATTATTTTGGAAACATACCAAATTTGAAAAATAATTGAGAAGTTGCGCAATTACTAATCATGGAGCACAAAAAAGCCTACAGCACCTGGTATTCCCAGGCAGTCTCCCATCCAGGTACTAACTAGGCCTGACCCTGCTTAGCTTCCGAGATCGGGCACATTCAGTGTGGTGTGGCCGTAGGCTCTGGGCCTAGTGAGTTTTGTACTTTTAAGCATCTAGTCGGCTAGACCTTGCAGTTTTGAAAGGCAATTGTGAAATGGCTCACTTCCTGAACTTGGAGCACAAAAAAGCCTACAGCACCTGGTATTCCCAGGTGGTCTCCCATCCAGGTACTAACTAGGCCCGACACTGCTTAGCTTCCGAGATCAGACGAGATCGGGCGCAATCAGTGTGGTGTGGCCGTAGGCTCTGGGCCTAGTGAGTTTTGTACTTTTAAGCATCTAGTCAGCTAGACCTTGCAGTTTTGAAAGGCAATTGAGAAATGGCTCACTTCCTGAACTTGGAGCACAAAAAAGCCTACAGCACCTGGTATTCCCAGGCGGTCTCCCATCCAGGTACTAACGAGGCCCGACACTGCTTAGCTTCCGAGATCAGACGAGATCGGGCGCAATCAGTGTGGTGTGGCCGTAGGCTCTGGGCCTAGTGAGTTTTGTACTTTTAAGCATCTAGTCAGCTAGACCTTGCAATTTTGAAAGGCAATTGAGAAATGGCTCACTTCCTGAACTTGGAGCACAAAAAAGCCTACAGCACCTGGTATTCCCAGGCGGTCTCCCATCCAGGTACTAACGAGGCCCGACACTGCTTAGCTTCCGAGATCAGACGAGATCGGGCGCATTCAGTGTGGTGTGGCCGTAGGCTCTGGTTCTTGTGAGTTTTGTACTTTTAAGCATCTAGTCGGCTAGACCTTGCAGTTTTGAAAGGCAATTGAGAAATGGCTCACTTCCTGAACTTGGAGTACAAAAAAGCCTACAGCACCTGGTATTCCCAGGCGGTCTTCCATCCAGGTACTAACTAGGCCCGACACTGCTTAGCTTCTGAGATCAGACGAGATCAGGCACATTCAGTGTGGTGTGGCCGTAGGCTCTGGGCCTAGTGAGTTTTGTACTTTTAAGCATCTAGTCGGCTAGACCTTGCAGTTTTAAAAGGCAATTGAGAAAGGGCTCACTTCCTGAACTTGGAGCACAAAAAAGCCTACAGCACCTGGTATTCCCAGGCGGTCTCCCATCCAGGTACTAACTAGGCCTGACACTGCTTAACTTCCGAGATCAGTCGAGATCGGGTGCATTCAGTGTGGTGTGGCCGTAGGCTCTAGGAATGCTAAGAATATTACTCTTATGCATTTGCATTTAGTAAGCTAAGCCATGCAGCCACTTGCAACATGATACCACGCTCATCGCTCGATCAGGCTCGATCAGGCGAGATATATAAGACTGGTGGGCCCATTCAGGACTCCTATGTCTGGTAGGATAACTTTAATTCATCCATCCTGTGTCTGTTGCAGGGAGGTGGAGAGAACAATCAACACAATAATGGTTTTCTTTCATGCCTCTTGAAGGACTCAATATTCTCTGTACTGCATTACATGTGAAAGTTGATTTATTACCCATGAACACACTACCTGTATGCTAATTCTATGTAAAAAGGTAGCTCCAGCCCTCATGATGTTGTCCAACATTTCCGCTATAAAACGGGATACAATTATTTTGGAAACATACCAAATTTGAAAAATAATTGAGAAGTTGCGCAATTACTAATCATGGAGCACAAAAAAAGCCTACAGCACCTGGTATTCCCAGGCAGTCTCCCATCCAGGTACTAACTAGGCCCGACCCTGCTTAGCTTCCGAGATCGGGCGCATTCAGTGTGGTGTGGCCGTAGGCTCTGGGCCTAGTGAGTTTGTACTTTTAAGCATCTAGTCGGCTAGACCTTGCAGTTTTGAAAGGGAATTGTGAAATGGCTCACTTCCTGAACTTGGAGCACAAAAAAGCCTACAGCACCTGGTATTCCCAGGTGGTCTCCCATCCAGGTACTAACTAGGCCCGACACTGCTTAGCTTCCGAGATCAGACGAGATCGGGCGCATTCAGTGTGGTGTGGCCGTAGGCTCTGGGCCTAGTGAGTTTTGTACTTTTAAGCATCTAGTCGGCTAGACCTTGCAGTTTTGAAAGGCAATTGAGAAATGGCTCACTTCCTGAACTTGGAGTACAAAAAAGCCTACAGCACCTGGTATTCCCAGGAGGTCTCCCATCCAGGTACTAACTAGGCCCGACACTGCTTAGCTTCTGAGATCAGACGAGATCAGGCGCATTCAGTGTGGTGTGGCCGTAGGCTCTGGGCCTAGTGAGTGTTGTACTTTTAAGCATCTAGTCGGCTAGACCTTGCAGTTTTAAAAGGCAATTGAGAAAGGGCTCACTTCCTGAACTTGGAGCACAAAAAAGCCTACAGCACCTGGTATTCCCAGGCGGTCTCCCATCCAGGTACTAACTAGGCCTGACACTGCTTAACTTCCGAGATCAGACGAGATCGGGTGCATTCAGTGTGGTGTGGCCGTAGGCTCTAGGAATGCTAAGAATATTACTCTTATGCATTTGCATTTAGTAAGCTAAGCCATGCAGCCACTTGCAACATGATACCACGCTCATCGCTCGATCAGGCTCGATCAGGCGAGATATATAAGACTGGTGGGCCCATTCAGGACTCCTATGTCTGGTAGGATAACTTTAATTCATCCATCCTGTGTCTGTTGCAGGGAGGTGGAGAGAACAATCAACACAATAATGGTTTTCTTTCATGCCTCTTGAAGGACTCAATATTCTCTGTACTGCATTACATGTGAAAGTCGATTTATTACCCATGAACACACTACCTGTATGCTAATTCTATGTAAAAAGGTAGCTCCAGCCCTCATGATGTTGTCCAACATTTCCGCTATAAAACGGGATACAATTATTTTGGAAACATACCAAATTTGAAAAATAATTGAGAAGTTGCGCAATTACTAATCATGGAGCACAAAAAAGCCTACAGCACCTGGTATTCCCAGGCAGTCTCCCATCCAGGTACTAACTAGGCCTGACCCTGCTTAGCTTCCGAGATCGGGCACATTCAGTGTGGTGTGGCCGTAGGCTCTGGGCCTAGTGAGTTTTGTACTTTTAAGCATCTAGTCGGCTAGACCTTGCAGTTTTGAAAGGCAATTGTGAAATGGCTCACTTCCTGAACTTGGAGCACAAAAAAGCCTACAGCACCTGGTATTCCCAGGTGGTCTCCCATCCAGGTACTAACTAGGCCCGACACTGCTTAGCTTCCGAGATCAGACGAGATCGGGCGCAATCAGTGTGGTGTGGCCGTAGGCTCTGGGCCTAGTGAGTTTTGTACTTTTAAGCATCTAGTCAGCTAGACCTTGCAGTTTTGAAAGGCAATTGAGAAATGGCTCACTTCCTGAACTTGGAGCACAAAAAAGCCTACAGCACCTGGTATTCCCAGGCGGTCTCCCATCCAGGTACTAACGAGGCCCGACACTGCTTAGCTTCCGAGATCAGACGAGATCGGGCGCATTCAGTGTGGTGTGGCCGTAGGCTCTGGTTCTTGTGAGTTTTGTACTTTTAAGCATCTAGTCGGCTAGACCTTGCAGTTTTGAAAGGCAATTGAGAAATGGCTCACTTCCTGAACTTGGAGTACAAAAAAGCCTACAGCACCTGGTATTCCCAGGCGGTCTTCCATCCAGGTACTAACTAGGCCCGACACTGCTTAGCTTCTGAGATCAGACGAGATCAGGCACATTCAGTGTGGTGTGGCCGTAGGCTCTGGGCCTAGTGAGTTTTGTACTTTTAAGCATCTAGTCGGCTAGACCTTGCAGTTTTAAAAGGCAATTGAGAAAGGGCTCACTTCCTGAACTTGGAGCACAAAAAAGCCTACAGCACCTGGTATTCCCAGGCGGTCTCCCATCCAGGTACTAACTAGGCCTGACACTGCTTAACTTCCGAGATCAGTCGAGATCGGGTGCATTCAGTGTGGTGTGGCCGTAGGCTCTAGGAATGCTAAGAATATTACTCTTATGCATTTGCATTTAGTAAGCTAAGCCATGCAGCCACTTGCAACATGATACCACGCTCATCGCTCGATCAGCGCTCGATCAGGCGAGATATATAAGACTGGTGGGCCCATTCAGGACTCCTATGTCTGGTAGGATAACTTTAATTCATCCATCCTGTGTCTGTTGCAGGGAGGTGGAGAGAACAATCAACACAATAATGGTTTTCTTTCATGCCTCTTGAAGGACTCAATATTCTCTGTACTGCATTACATGTGAAAGTTGATTTATTACCCATGAACACACTACCTGTATGCTAATTCTATGTAAAAAGGTAGCTCCAGCCCTCATGATGTTGTCCAACATTTCCGCTATAAAACGGGATACAATTATTTTGGAAACATACCAAATTTGAAAAATAATTGAGAAGTTGCGCAATTACTAATCATGGAGCACAAAAAAAGCCTACAGCACCTGGTATTCCCAGGCAGTCTCCCATCCAGGTACTAACTAGGCCCGACCCTGCTTAGCTTCCGAGATCGGGCGCATTCAGTGTGGTGTGGCCGTAGGCTCTGGGCCTAGTGAGTTTGTACTTTTAAGCATCTAGTCGGCTAGACCTTGCAGTTTTGAAAGGCAATTGTGAAATGGCTCACTTCCTGAACTTGGAGCACAAAAAAAGCCTACAGCACCTGGTATTCCCAGGTGGTCTCCCATCCAGGTACTAACTAGGCCCGACACTGCTTAGCTTCCGAGATCAGACGAGATCGGGCGCATTCAGTGTGGTGTGGCCGTAGGCTCTGGGCCTAGTGAGTTTTGTACTTTTAAGCATCTAGTCGGCTAGACCTTGCAGTTTTGAAAGGCAATTGAGAAATGGCTCACTTCCTGAACTTGGAGTACAAAAAAGCCTACAGCACCTGGTATTCCCAGGCGGTCTCCCATCCAGGTACTAACTAGGCCCGACACTGCTTAGCTTCTGAGATCAGACGAGATCAGGCGCATTCAGTGTGGTGTGGCCGTAGGCTCTGGGCCTAGTGAGTGTTGTACTTTTAAGCATCTAGTCGGCTAGACCTTGCAGTTTTAAAAGGCAATTGAGAAAGGGCTCACTTCCTGAACTTGGAGCACAAAAAAGCCTACAGCACCTGGTATTCCCAGGCGGTCTCCCATCCAGGTACTAACTAGGCCTGACACTGCTTAACTTCCGAGATCAGACGAGATCGGGTGCATTCAGTGTGGTGTGGCCATAGGCTCTAGGAATGCTAAGAATATTACTCTTATGCATTTGCATTTAGTAAGCTAAGCCATGCAGCCACTTGCAACATGATACCACGCTCATCGCTCGATCAGGCTCGATCAGGCGAGATATATAAGACTGGTGGGCCCATTCAGGACTCCTATGTCTGGTAGGATAACTTTAATTCATCCATCCTGTGTCTGTTGCAGGGAGGTGGAGAGAACAATCAACACAATAATGGTTTTCTTTCATGCCTCTTGAAGGACTCAATATTCTCTGTACTGCATTACATGTGAAAGTCGATTTATTACCCATGAACACACTGCCTGTATGCTAATTCTATGTAAAAAGGTAGCTCCAGCCCTCATGATGTTGTCCAACATTTCCGCTATAAAACGGGATACAATTATTTTGGAAACATACCAAATTTGAAAAATAATTGAGAAGTTGCGCAATTACTAATCATGGAGCACAAAAAAGCCTACAGCACCTGGTATTCCCAGGCAGTCTCCCATCCAGGTACTAACTAGGCCTGACCCTGCTTAGCTTCCGAGATCGGGCACATTCAGTGTGGTGTGGCCGTAGGCTCTGGGCCTAGTGAGTTTTGTACTTTTAAGCATCTAGTCGGCTAGACCTTGCAGTTTTGAAAGGCAATTGTGAAATGGCTCACTTCCTGAACTTGGAGCACAAAAAAGCCTACAGCACCTGGTATTCCCAGGTGGTCTCCCATCCAGGTACTAACGAGGCCCGACACTGCTTAGCTTCCGAGATCAGACGAGATTGGGCGGATTCAGTGTGGTGTGGCCGTAGGCTCTGGTTCTTGTGAGTTTTGTACTTTTAAGCATCTAGTCGGCTAGACCTTGCAGTTTTGAAAGGCAATTGAGAAATGGCTCACTTCCTGAACTTGGAGTACAAAAAAGCCTACAGCACCTGGTATTCCCAGGCGGTCTTCCATCCACGTACTAACTAGGCCCGACACTGCTTAGCTTCTGAGATCAGACGAGATCAGGCACATTCAGTGTGGTGTGGCCGTAGGCTCTGGGCCTAGTGAGTTTTGTACTTTTAAGCATCTAGTCGGCTAGACCTTGCAGTTTTAAAAGGCAATTGAGAAAGGGCTCACTTCCTGAACTTGGAGCACAAAAAAGCCTACAGCACCTGGTATTCCCAGGCGGTCTCCCATCCAGGTACTAACTAGGCCTGACACTGCTTAACTTCCGAGATCAGACGAGATCGGGTGCATTCAGTGTGGTGTGGCCGTAGGCTCTAGGAATGCTAAGAATATTACTCTTATGCATTTGCATTTAGTAAGCTAAGCCATGCAGCCACTTGCAACATGATACCACGCTCATCGCTCGATCAGGCTCGATCAGGCGAGATATATAAGACTGGTGGGCCCATTCAGGACTCCTATGTCTGGTAGGATAACTTTAATTCATCCATCCTGTGTCTGTTGCAGGGAGGTGGAGAGAACAATCAACACAATAATGGTTTTCTTTCATGCCTCTTGAAGGACTCATTATTCTCTGTACTGCATTACATGTGAAAGTCGATTTATTACCCATGAACACACTGCCTGTATGCTAATTCTATGTAAAAAGGTAGCTCCAGCCCTCATGATGTTGTCCAACATTTCCGCTATAAAACGGGATACAATTATTTTGGAAACATACCAAATTTGAAAAATAATTGAGAAGTTGCGCAATTACTAATCATGGAGCACAAAAAAGCCTACAGCACCTGGTATTCCCAGGCAGTCTCCCATCCAGGTACTAACTAGGCCTGACCCTGCTTAGCTTCCGAGATCGGGCACATTCAGTGTGGTGTGGCCGTAGGCTCTGGGCCTAGTGAGTTTTGTACTTTTAAGCATCTAGTCGGCTAGACCTTGCAGTTTTGAAAGGCAATTGTGAAATGGCTCACTTCCTGAACTTGGAGCACAAAAAAGCCTACAGCACCTGGTATTCCCAGGTGGTCTCCCATCCAGGTACTAACTAGGCCCGACACTGCTTAGCTTCCGAGATCAGACGAGATCGGGCGCAATCAGTGTGGTGTGGCCGTAGGCTCTGGACCTAGTGAGTTTTGTACTTTTAAGCATCTAGTCAGCTAGACCTTGCAGTTTTGAAAGGCAATTGAGAAATGGCTCACTTCCTGAACTTGGAGCACAAAAAAGCCTACAGCACCTGGTATTCCCAGGCGGTCTCCCATCCAGGTACTAACGAGGCCCGACACTGCTTAGCTTCCGAGATCAGACGAGATCGGGCGCAATCAGTGTGGTGTGGCCGTAGGCTCTGGGCCTAGTGAGTTTTGTACTTTTAAGCATCTAGTCAGCTAGACCTTGCAATTTTGAAAGGCAATTGAGAAATGGCTCACTTCCTGAACTTGGAGCACAAAAAAGCCTACAGCACCTGGTATTCCCAGGCGGTCTCCCATCCAGGTACTAACGAGGCCCGACACTGCTTAGCTTCCGAGATCAGACGAGATCGGGCGCATTCAGTGTGGTGTGGCCGTAGGCTCTGGTTCTTGTGAGTTTTGTACTTTTAAGCATCTAGTCGGCTAGACCTTGCAGTTTTGAAAGGCAATTGAGAAATGGCTCACTTCCTGAACTTGGAGTACAAAAAAGCCTACAGCACCTGGTATTCCCAGGCGGTCTTCCATCCAGGTACTAACTAGGCCCGACACTGCTTAGCTTCTGAGATCAGACGAGATCAGGCACATTCAGTGTGGTGTGGCCGTAGGCTCTGGGCCTAGTGAGTTTTGTACTTTTAAGCATCTAGTCGGCTAGACCTTGCAGTTTTAAAAGGCAATTGAGAAAGGGCTCACTTCCTGAACTTGGAGCACAAAAAAGCCTACAGCACCTGGTATTCCCAGGCGGTCTCCCATCCAGGTACTAACTAGGCCTGACACTGCTTAACTTCCGAGATCAGTCGAGATCGGGTGCATTCAGTGTGGTGTGGCCGTAGGCTCTAGGAATGCTAAGAATATTACTCTTATGCATTTGCATTTAGTAAGCTAAGCCATGCAGCCACTTGCAACATGATACCACGCTCATCGCTCGATCAGGCTCGATCAGGCGAGATATATAAGACTGGTGGGCCCATTCAGGACTCCTATGTCTGGTAGGATAACTTTAATTCATCCATCCTGTGTCTGTTGCAGGGAGGTGGAGAGAACAATCAACACAATAATGGTTTTCTTTCATGCCTCTTGAAGGACTCAATATTCTCTGTACTGCATTACATGTGAAAGTTGATTTATTACCCATGAACACACTACCTGTATGCTAATTCTATGTAAAAAGGTAGCTCCAGCCCTCATGATGTTGTCCAACATTTCCGCTATAAAACGGGATACAATTATTTTGGAAACATACCAAATTTGAAAAATAATTGAGAAGTTGCGCAATTACTAATCATGGAGCACAAAAAAAGCCTACAGCACCTGGTATTCCCAGGCAGTCTCCCATCCAGGTACTAACTAGGCCCGACCCTGCTTAGCTTCCGAGATCGGGCGCATTCAGTGTGGTGTGGCCGTAGGCTCTGGGCCTAGTGAGTTTGTACTTTTAAGCATCTAGTCGGCTAGACCTTGCAGTTTTGAAAGGCAATTGTGAAATGGCTCACTTCCTGAACTTGGAGCACAAAAAAGCCTACAGCACCTGGTATTCCCAGGTGGTCTCCCATCCAGGTACTAACTAGGCCTGACACTGCTTAGCTTCCGAGATCAGACGAGATCGGGCGCATTCAGTGTGGTGTGGCCGTAGGCTCTGGGCCTAGTGAGTTTTGTACTTTTAAGCATCTAGTCGGCTAGACCTTGCAGTTTTGAAAGGCAATTGAGAAATGGCTCACTTCCTGAACTTGGAGTACAAAAAAGCCTACAGCACCTGGTATTCCCAGGCGGTCTCCCATCCAGGTACTAACTAGGCCCGACACTGCTTAGCTTCTGAGATCAGACGAGATCAGGCGCATTCAGTGTGGTGTGGCCGTAGGCTCTGGGCCTAGTGAGTGTTGTACTTTTAAGCATCTAGTCGGCTAGACCTTGCAGTTTTAAAAGGCAATTGAGAAAGGGCTCACTTCCTGAACTTGGAGCACAAAAAAGCCTACAGCACCTGGTATTCCCAGGCGGTCTCCCATCCAGGTACTAACTAGGCCTGACACTGCTTAACTTCCGAGATCAGACGAGATCGGGTGCATTCAGTGTGGTGTGGCCGTAGGCTCTAGGAATGCTAAGAATATTACTCTTATGCATTTGCATTTAGTAAGCTAAGCCATGCAGCCACTTGCAACATGATACCACGCTCATCGCTCGATCAGGCTCGATCAGGCGAGATATATAAGACTGGTGGGCCCATTCAGGACTCCTATGTCTGGTAGGATAACTTTAATTCATCCATCCTGTGTCTGTTGCAGGGAGGTGGAGAGAACAATCAACACAATAATGGTTTTCTTTCATGCCTCTTGAAGGACTCAATATTCTCTGTACTGCATTACATGTGAAAGTCGATTTATTACCCATGAACACACTACCTGTATGCTAATTCTATGTAAAAAGGTAGCTCCAGCCCTCATGATGTTGTCCAACATTTCCGCTATAAAACGGGATACAATTATTTTGGAAACATACCAAATTTGAAAAATAATTGAGAAGTTGCGCAATTACTAATCATGGAGCACAAAAAAGCCTACAGCACCTGGTATTCCCAGGCAGTCTCCCATCCAGGTACTAACTAGGCCTGACCCTGCTTAGCTTCCGAGATCGGGCACATTCAGTGTGGTGTGGCCGTAGGCTCTGGGCCTAGTGAGTTTTGTACTTTTAAGCATCTAGTCGGCTAGACCTTGCAGTTTTGAAAGGCAATTGTGAAATGGCTCACTTCCTGAACTTGGAGCACAAAAAAGCCTACAGCACCTGGTATTCCCAGGTGGTCTCCCATCCAGGTACTAACTAGGCCCGACACTGCTTAGCTTCCGAGATCAGACGAGATCGGGCGCAATCAGTGTGGTGTGGCCGTAGGCTCTGGGCCTAGTGAGTTTTGTACTTTTAAGCATCTAGTCAGCTAGACCTTGCAGTTTTGAAAGGCAATTGAGAAATGGCTCACTTCCTGAACTTGGAGCACAAAAAAGCCTACAGCACCTGGTATTCCCAGGCGGTCTCCCATCCAGGTACTAACGAGGCCCGACACTGCTTAGCTTCCGAGATCAGACGAGATCGGGCGCAATCAGTGTGGTGTGGCCTTAGGCTCTGGGCCTAGTGAGTTTTGTACTTTTAAGCATCTAGTCAGCTAGACCTTGCAATTTTGAAAGGCAATTGAGAAATGGCTCACTTCCTGAACTTGGAGCACAAAAAAGCCTACAGCACCTGGTATTCCCAGGCGGTCTCCCATCCAGGTACTAACGAGGCCCGACACTGCTTAGCTTCCGAGATCAGACGAGATCAGGCGCATTCAGTGTGGTGTGGCCGTAGGCTCTGGTTCTTGTGAGTTTTGTACTTTTAAGCATCTAGTCGGCTAGACCTTGCAGTTTTGAAAGGCAATTGAGAAATGGCTCACTTCCTGAACTTGGAGTACAAAAAAGCCTACAGCACCTGGTATTCCCAGGCGGTCTTCCATCCAGGTACTAACTAGGCCCGACACTGCTTAGCTTCTGAGATCAGACGAGATCAGGCACATTCAGTGTGGTGTGGCCGTAGGCTCTGGGCCTAGTGAGTTTTGTACTTTTAAGCATCTAGTCGGCTAGACCTTGCAGTTTTAAAAGGCAATTGAGAAAGGGCTCACTTCCTGAACTTGGAGCACAAAAAAGCCTACAGCACCTGGTATTCCCAGGCGGTCTCCCATCCAGGTACTAACTAGGCCTGACACTGCTTAACTTCCGAGATCAGTCGAGATCGGGTGCATTCAGTGTGGTGTGGCCGTAGGCTCTAGGAATGCTAAGAATATTACTCTTATGCATTTGCATTTAGTAAGCTAAGCCATGCAGCCACTTGCAACATGATACCACGCTCATCGCTCGATCAGCGCTCGATCAGGCGAGATATATAAGACTGGTGGGCCCATTCAGGACTCCTATGTCTGGTAGGATAACTTTAATTCATCCATCCTGTGTCTGTTGCAGGGAGGTGGAGAGAACAATCAACACAATAATGGTTTTCTTTCATGCCTCTTGAAGGACTCAATATTCTCTGTACTGCATTACATGTGAAAGTTGATTTATTACCCATGAACACACTACCTGTATGCTAATTCTATGTAAAAAGGTAGCTCCAGCCCTCATGATGTTGTCCAACATTTCCGCTATAAAACGGGATACAATTATTTTGGAAACATACCAAATTTGAAAAATAATTGAGAAGTTGCGCAATTACTAATCATGGAGCACAAAAAAAGCCTACAGCACCTGGTATTCCCAGGCAGTCTCCCATCCAGGTACTAACTAGGCCCGACCCTGCTTAGCTTCCGAGATCGGGCGCATTCAGTGTGGTGTGGCCGTAGGCTCTGGGCCTAGTGAGTTTGTACTTTTAAGCATCTAGTCGGCTAGACCTTGCAGTTTTGAAAAGCAATTGTGAAATGGCTCACTTCCTGAACTTGGAGCACAAAAAAGCCTACAGCACCTGGTATTCCCAGGTGGTCTCCCATCCAGGTACTAACTAGGCCCGACACTGCTTAGCTTCCGAGATCAGACGAGATCGGGCGCATTCAGTGTGGTGTGGCCGTAGGCTCTGGGCCTAGTGAGTTTTGTACTTTTAAGCATCTAGTCGGCTAGACCTTGCAGTTTTGAAAGGCAATTGAGAAATGGCTCACTTCCTGAACTTGGAGTACAAAAAAGCCTACAGCACCTGGTATTCCCAGGCGGTCTCCCATCCAGGTACTAACTAGGCCCGACACTGCTTAGCTTCTGAGATCAGACGAGATCAGGCGCATTCAGTGTGGTGTGGCCGTAGGCTCTGGGCCTAGTGAGTGTTGTACTTTTAAGCATCTAGTCGGCTAGACCTTGCAGTTTTAAAAGGCAATTGAGAAAGGGCTCACTTCCTGAACTTGGAGCACAAAAAAGCCTACAGCACCTGGTATTCCCAGGCGGTCTCCCATCCAGGTACTAACTAGGCCTGACACTGCTTAACTTCCGAGATCAGACGAGATCGGGTGCATTCTGTGTGGTGTGGCCGTAGGCTCTAGGAATGCTAAGAATATTACTCTTATGCATTTGCATTTAGTAAGCTAAGCCATGCAGCCACTTGCAACATGATACCACGCTCATCGCTCGATCAGGCTCGATCAGGCGAGATATATAAGACTGGTGGGCCCATTCAGGACTCCTATGTCTGGTAGGATAACTTTAATTCATCCATCCTGTGTCTGTTGCAGGGAGGTGGAGAGAACAATCAACACAATAATGGTTTTCTTTCATGCCTCTTGAAGGACTCAATATTCTCTGTACTGCATTACATGTGAAAGTCGATTTATTACCCATGAACACACTACCTGTATGCTAATTCTATGTAAAAAGGTAGCTCCAGCCCTCATGATGTTGTCCAACATTTCCGCTATAAAACGGGATACAATTATTTTGGAAACATACCAAATTTGAAAAATAATTGAGAAGTTGCGCAATTACTAATCATGGAGCACAAAAAAGCCTACAGCACCTGGTATTCCCAGGCAGTCTCCCATCCAGGTACTAACTAGGCCTGACCCTGCTTAGCTTCCGAGATCGGGCACATTCAGTGTGGTGTGGCCGTAGGATCTGGGCCTAGTGAGTTTTGTACTTTTAAGCATCTAGTCGGCTAGACCTTGCAGTTTTGAAAGGCAATTGTGAAATGGCTCACTTCCTGAACTTGGAGCACAAAAAAGCCTACAGCACCTGGTATTCCCAGGTGGTCTCCCATCCAGGTACTAACTAGGCCCGACACTGCTTAGCTTCCGAGATCAGACGAGATCGGGCGCAATCAGTGTGGTGTGGCCGTAGGCTCTGGGCCTAGTGAGTTTTGTACTTTTAAGCATCTAGTCAGCTAGACCTTGCAGTTTTGAAAGGCAATTGAGAAATGGCTCACTTCCTGAACTTGGAGCACAAAAAAGCCTACAGCACCGGGTATTCCCAGGCGGTCTCCCATCCAGGTACTAACGAGGCCCGACACTGCTTAGCTTCCGAGATCAGACGAGATCGGGCGCATTCAGTGTGGTGTGGCCGTAGGCTCTGGTTCTTGTGAGTTTTGTACTTTTAAGCATCTAGTCGGCTAGACCTTGCAGTTTTGAAAGGCAATTGAGAAATGGCTCACTTCCTGAACTTGGAGTACAAAAAAGCCTACAGCACCTGGTATTCCCAGGCGGTCTTCCATCCAGGTACTAACTAGGCCCGACACTGCTTAGCTTCTGAGATCAGACGAGATCAGGCACATTCAGTGTGGTGTGGCCGTAGGCTCTGGGCCTAGTGAGTTTTGTACTTTTAAGCATCTAGTCGGCTAGACCTTGCAGTTTTAAAAGGCAATTGAGAAAGGGCTCACTTCCTGAACTTGGAGCACAAAAAAGCCTACAGCACCTGGTATTCCCAGGCGGTCTCCCATCCAGGTACTAACTAGGCCTGACACTGCTTAACTTCCGAGATCAGTCGAGATCGGGTGCATTCAGTGTGGTGTGGCCGTAGGCTCTAGGAATGCTAAGAATATTACTCTTATGCATTTGCATTTAGTAAGCTAAGCCATGCAGCCACTTGCAACATGATACCACGCTCATCGCTCGATCAGCGCTCGATCAGGCGAGATATATAAGACTGGTGGGCCCATTCAGGACTCCTATGTCTGGTAGGATAACTTTAATTCATCCATCCTGTGTCTGTTGCAGGGAGGTGGAGAGAACAATCAACACAATAATGGTTTTCTTTCATGCCTCTTGAAGGACTCAATATTCTCTGTACTGCATTACATGTGAAAGTTGATTTATTACCCATGAACACACTACCTGTATGCTAATTCTATGTAAAAAGGTAGCTCCAGCCCTCATGATGTTGTCCAACATTTCCGCTATAAAACGGGATACAATTATTTTGGAAACATACCAAATTTGAAAAATAATTGAGAAGTTGCGCAATTACTAATCATGGAGCACAAAAAAAGCCTACAGCACCTGGTATTCCCAGGCAGTCTCCCATCCAGGTACTAACTAGGCCCGACCCTGCTTAGCTTCCGAGATCGGGCGCATTCAGTGTGGTGTGGCCGTAGGCTCTGGGCCTAGTGAGTTTGTACTTTTAAGCATCTAGTCGGCTAGACCTTGCAGTTTTGAAAGGCAATTGTGAAATGGCTCACTTCCTGAACTTGGAGCACAAAAAAGCCTACAGCACCTGGTATTCCCAGGTGGTCTCCCATCCAGGTACTAACTAGGCCCGACACTGCTTAGCTTCCGAGATCAGACGAGATCGGGCGCATTCAGTGTGGTGTGGCCGTAGGCTCTGGGCCTAGTGAGTTTTGTACTTTTAAGCATCTAGTCGGCTAGACCTTGCAGTTTTGAAAGGCAATTGAGAAATGGCTCACTTCCTGAACTTGGAGTACAAAAAAGCCTACAGCACCTGGTATTCCCAGGCGGTCTCCCATCCAGGTACTAACTAGGCCCGACACTGCTTAGCTTCTGAGATCAGACGAGATCAGGCGCATTCAGTGTGGTGTGGCCGTAGGCTCTGGGCCTAGTGAGTGTTGTACTTTTAAGCATCTAGTCGGCTAGACCTTGCAGTTTTAAAAGGCAATTGAGAAAGGGCTCACTTCCTGAACTTGGAGCACAAAAAAGCCTACAGCACCTGGTATTCCCAGGCGGTCTCCCATCCAGGTACTAACTAGGCCTGACACTGCTTAACTTCCGAGATCAGACGAGATCGGGTGCATTCAGTGTGGTGTGGCCATAGGCTCTAGGAATGCTAAGAATATTACTCTTATGCATTTGCATTTAGTAAGCTAAGCCATGCAGCCACTTGCAACATGATACCACGCTCATCGCTCGATCAGGCTCGATCAGGCGAGATATATAAGACTGGTGGGCCCATTCAGGACTCCTATGTCTGGTAGGATAACTTTAATTCATCCATCCTGTGTCTGTTGCAGGGAGGTGGAGAGAACAATCAACACAATAATGGTTTTCTTTCATGCCTCTTGAAGGACTCAATATTCTCGGTACTGCATTACATGTGAAAGTCGATTTATTACCCATGAACACACTACCTGTATGCTAATTCTATGTAAAAAGGTAGCTCCAGCCCTCATGATGTTGTCCAACATTTCCGCTATAAAACGGGATACAATTATTTTGGAAACATACCAAATTTGAAAAATAATTGAGAAGTTGCGCAATTACTAATCATGGAGCACAAAAAAGCCTACAGCACCTGGTATTCCCAGGCAGTCTCCCATCCAGGTACTAACTAGGCCTGACCCTGCTTAGCTTCCGAGATCGGGCACATTCAGTGTGGTGTGGCCGTAGGCTCTGGGCCTAGTGAGTTTTGTACTTTTAAGCATCTAGTCGGCTAGACCTTGCAGTTTTGAAAGGCAATTGTGAAATGGCTCACTTCCTGAACTTGGAGCACAAAAAAGCCTACAGCACCTGGTATTCCCAGGTGGTCTCCCATCCAGGTACTAACTAGGCCCGACACTGCTTAGCTTCCGAGATCAGACGAGATCGGGCGCAATCAGTGTGGTGTGGCCGTAGGCTCTGGGCCTAGTGAGTTTTGTACTTTTAAGCATCTAGTCAGCTAGACCTTGCAGTTTTGAAAGGCAATTGAGAAATGGCTCACTTCCTGAACTTGGAGCACAAAAAAGCCTACAGCACCTGGTATTCCCAGGCGGTCTCCCATCCAGGTACTAACGAGGCCCGACACTGCTTAGCTTCCGAGATCAGACGAGATCGGGCGCATTCAGTGTGGTGTGGCCGTAGGCTCTGGTTCTTGTGAGTTTTGTACTTTTAAGCATCTAGTCGGCTAGACCTTGCAGTTTTGAAAGGCAATTGAGAAATGGCTCACTTCCTGAACTTGGAGTACAAAAAAGCCTACAGCACCTGGTATTCCCAGGCGGTCTTCCATCCAGGTACTAACTAGGCCCGACACTGCTTAGCTTCTGAGATCAGACGAGATCAGGCACATTCAGTGTGGTGTGGCCGTAGGCTCTGGGCCTAGTGAGTTTTGTACTTTTAAGCATCTAGTCGGCTAGACCTTGCAGTTTTAAAAGGCAATTGAGAAAGGGCTCACTTCCTGAACTTGGAGCACAAAAAAGCCTACAGCACCTGGTATTCCCAGGCGGTCTCCCATCCAGGTACTAACTAGGCCTGACACTGCTTAACTTCCGAGATCAGTCGAGATCGGGTGCATTCAGTGTGGTGTGGCCGTAGGCTCTAGGAATGCTAAGAATATTACTCTTATGCATTTGCATTTAGTAAGCTAAGCCATGCAGCCACTTGCAACATGATACCACGCTCATCGCTCGATCAGCGCTCGATCAGGCGAGATATATAAGACTGGTGGGCCCATTCAGGACTCCTATGTCTGGTAGGATAACTTTAATTCATCCATCCTGTGTCTGTTGCAGGGAGGTGGAGAGAACAATCAACACAATAATGGTTTTCTTTCATGCCTCTTGAAGGACTCAATATTCTCTGTACTGCATTACATGTGAAAGTTGATTTATTACCCATGAACACACTACCTGTATGCTAATTCTATGTAAAAAGGTAGCTCCAGCCCTCATGATGTTGTCCAACATTTCCGCTATAAAACGGGATACAATTATTTTGGAAACATACCAAATTTGAAAAATAATTGAGAAGTTGCGCAATTACTAATCATGGAGCACAAAAAAAGCCTACAGCACCTGGTATTCCCAGGCAGTCTCCCATCCAGGTACTAACTAGGCCCGACCCTGCTTAGCTTCCGAGATCGGGCGCATTCAGTGTGGTGTGGCCGTAGGCTCTGGGCCTAGTGAGTTTGTACTTTTAAGCATCTAGTCGGCTAGACCTTGCAGTTTTGAAAGGCAATTGTGAAATGGCTCACTTCCTGAACTTGGAGCACAAAAAAAGCCTACAGCACCTGGTATTCCCAGGTGGTCTCCCATCCAGGTACTAACTAGGCCCGACACTGCTTAGCTTCCGAGATCAGACGAGATCGGGCGCATTCAGTGTGGTGTGGCCGTAGGCTCTGGGCCTAGTGAGTTTTGTACTTTTAAGCATCTAGTCGGCTAGACCTTGCAGTTTTGAAAGGCAATTGAGAAATGGCTCACTTCCTGAACTTGGAGTACAAAAAAGCCTACAGCACCTGGTATTCCCAGGCGGTCTCCCATCCAGGTACTAACTAGGCCCGACACTGCTTAGCTTCTGAGATCAGACGAGATCAGGCGCATTCAGTGTGGTGTGGCCGTAGGCTCTGGGCCTAGTGAGTGTTGTACTTTTAAGCATCTAGTCGGCTAGACCTTGCAGTTTTAAAAGGCAATTGAGAAAGGGCTCACTTCCTGAACTTGGAGCACAAAAAAGCCTACAGCACCTGGTATTCCCAGGCGGTCTCCCATCCAGGTACTAACTAGGCCTGACACTGCTTAACTTCCGAGATCAGACGAGATCGGGTGCATTCAGTGTGGTGTGGCCATAGGCTCTAGGAATGCTAAGAATATTACTCTTATGCATTTGCATTTAGTAAGCTAAGCCATGCAGCCACTTGCAACATGATACCACGCTCATCGCTCGATCAGGCTCGATCAGGCGAGATATATAAGACTGGTGGGCCCATTCAGGACTCCTATGTCTGGTAGGATAACTTTAATTCATCCATCCTGTGTCTGTTGCAGGGAGGTGGAGAGAACAATCAACACAATAATGGTTTTCTTTCATGCCTCTTGAAGGACTCAATATTCTCTGTACTGCATTACATGTGAAAGTCGATTTATTACCCATGAACACACTGCCTGTATGCTAATTCTATGTAAAAAGGTAGCTCCAGCCCTCATGATGTTGTCCAACATTTCCGCTATAAAACGGGATACAATTATTTTGGAAACATACCAAATTTGAAAAATAATTGAGAAGTTGCGCAATTACTAATCATGGAGCACAAAAAAGCCTACAGCACCTGGTATTCCCAGGCAGTCTCCCATCCAGGTACTAACTAGGCCTGACCCTGCTTAGCTTCCGAGATCGGGCACATTCAGTGTGGTGTGGCCGTAGGCTCTGGGCCTAGTGAGTTTTGTACTTTTAAGCATCTAGTCGGCTAGACCTTGCAGTTTTGAAAGGCAATTGTGAAATGGCTCACTTCCTGAACTTGGAGCACAAAAAAGCCTACAGCACCTGGTATTCCCAGGTGGTCTCCCATCCAGGTACTAACGAGGCCCGACACTGCTTAGCTTCCGAGATCAGACGAGATTGGGCGCATTCAGTGTGGTGTGGCCGTAGGCTCTGGTTCTTGTGAGTTTTGTACTTTTAAGCATCTAGTCGGCTAGACCTTGCAGTTTTGAAAGGCAATTGAGAAATGGCTCACTTCCTGAACTTGGAGTACAAAAAAGCCTACAGCACCTGGTATTCCCAGGCGGTCTTCCATCCACGTACTAACTAGGCCCGACACTGCTTAGCTTCTGAGATCAGACGAGATCAGGCACATTCAGTGTGGTGTGGCCGTAGGCTCTGGGCCTAGTGAGTTTTGTACTTTTAAGCATCTAGTCGGCTAGACCTTGCAGTTTTAAAAGGCAATTGAGAAAGGGCTCACTTCCTGAACTTGGAGCACAAAAAAGCCTACAGCACCTGGTATTCCCAGGCGGTCTCCCATCCAGGTACTAACTAGGCCTGACACTGCTTAACTTCCGAGATCAGACGAGATCGGGTGCATTCAGTGTGGTGTGGCCGTAGGCTCTAGGAATGCTAAGAATATTACTCTTATGCATTTGCATTTAGTAAGCTAAGCCATGCAGCCACTTGCAACATGATACCACGCTCATCGCTCGATCAGGCTCGATCAGGCGAGATATATAAGACTGGTGGGCCCATTCAGGACTCCTATGTCTGGTAGGATAACTTTAATTCATCCATCCTGTGTCTGTTGCAGGGAGGTGGAGAGAACAATCAACACAATAATGGTTTTCTTTCATGCCTCTTGAAGGACTCATTATTCTCTGTACTGCATTACATGTGAAAGTCGATTTATTACCCATGAACACACTGCCTGTATGCTAATTCTATGTAAAAAGGTAGCTCCAGCCCTCATGATGTTGTCCAACATTTCCGCTATAAAACGGGATACAATTATTTTGGAAACATACCAAATTTGAAAAATAATTGAGAAGTTGCGCAATTACTAATCATGGAGCACAAAAAAGCCTACAGCACCTGGTATTCCCAGGCAGTCTCCCATCCAGGTACTAACTAGGCCTGACCCTGCTTAGCTTCCGAGATCGGGCACATTCAGTGTGGTGTGGCCGTAGGCTCTGGGCCTAGTGAGTTTTGTACTTTTAAGCATCTAGTCGGCTAGACCTTGCAGTTTTGAAAGGCAATTGTGAAATGGCTCACTTCCTGAACTTGGAGCACAAAAAAGCCTACAGCACCTGGTATTCCCAGGTGGTCTCCCATCCAGGTACTAACTAGGCCCGACACTGCTTAGCTTCCGAGATCAGACGAGATCGGGCGCAATCAGTGTGGTGTGGCCGTAGGCTCTGGACCTAGTGAGTTTTGTACTTTTAAGCATCTAGTCAGCTAGACCTTGCAGTTTTGAAAGGCAATTGAGAAATGGCTCACTTCCTGAACTTGGAGCACAAAAAAGCCTACAGCACCTGGTATTCCCAGGCGGTCTCCCATCCAGGTACTAACGAGGCCCGACACTGCTTAGCTTCCGAGATCAGACGAGATCGGGCGCAATCAGTGTGGTGTGGCCGTAGGCTCTGGGCCTAGTGAGTTTTGTACTTTTAAGCATCTAGTCAGCTAGACCTTGCAATTTTGAAAGGCAATTGAGAAATGGCTCACTTCCTGAACTTGGAGCACAAAAAAGCCTACAGCACCTGGTATTCCCAGGCGGTCTCCCATCCAGGTACTAACGAGGCCCGACACTGCTTAGCTTCCGAGATCAGACGAGATCGGGCGCATTCAGTGTGGTGTGGCCGTAGGCTCTGGTTCTTGTGAGTTTTGTACTTTTAAGCATCTAGTCGGCTAGACCTTGCAGTTTTGAAAGGCAATTGAGAAATGGCTCACTTCCTGAACTTGGAGTACAAAAAAGCCTACAGCACCTGGTATTCCCAGGCGGTCTTCCATCCAGGTACTAACTAGGCCCGACACTGCTTAGCTTCTGAGATCAGACGAGATCAGGCACATTCAGTGTGGTGTGGCCGTAGGCTCTGGGCCTAGTGAGTTTTGTACTTTTAAGCATCTAGTCGGCTAGACCTTGCAGTTTTAAAAGGCAATTGAGAAAGGGCTCACTTCCTGAACTTGGAGCACAAAAAAGCCTACAGCACCTGGTATTCCCAGGCGGTCTCCCATCCAGGTACTAACTAGGCCTGACACTGCTTAACTTCCGAGATCAGTCGAGATCGGGTGCATTCAGTGTGGTGTGGCCGTAGGCTCTAGGAATGCTAAGAATATTACTCTTATGCATTTGCATTTAGTAAGCTAAGCCATGCAGCCACTTGCAACATGATACCACGCTCATCGCTCGATCAGGCTCGATCAGGCGAGATATATAAGACTGGTGGGCCCATTCAGGACTCCTATGTCTGGTAGGATAACTTTAATTCATCCATCCTGTGTCTGTTGCAGGGAGGTGGAGAGAACAATCAACACAATAATGGTTTTCTTTCATGCCTCTTGAAGGACTCAATATTCTCTGTACTGCATTACATGTGAAAGTTGATTTATTACCCATGAACACACTACCTGTATGCTAATTCTATGTAAAAAGGTAGCTCCAGCCCTCATGATGTTGTCCAACATTTCCGCTATAAAACGGGATACAATTATTTTGGAAACATACCAAATTTGAAAAATAATTGAGAAGTTGCGCAATTACTAATCATGGAGCACAAAAAAAGCCTACAGCACCTGGTATTCCCAGGCAGTCTCCCATCCAGGTACTAACTAGGCCCGACCCTGCTTAGCTTCCGAGATCGGGCGCATTCAGTGTGGTGTGGCCGTAGGCTCTGGGCCTAGTGAGTTTGTACTTTTAAGCATCTAGTCGGCTAGACCTTGCAGTTTTGAAAGGCAATTGTGAAATGGCTCACTTCCTGAACTTGGAGCACAAAAAAGCCTACAGCACCTGGTATTCCCAGGTGGTCTCCCATCCAGGTACTAACTAGGCCTGACACTGCTTAGCTTCCGAGATCAGACGAGATCGGGCGCATTCAGTGTGGTGTGGCCGTAGGCTCTGGGCCTAGTGAGTTTTGTACTTTTAAGCATCTAGTCGGCTAGACCTTGCAGTTTTGAAAGGCAATTGAGAAATGGCTCACTTCCTGAACTTGGAGTACAAAAAAGCCTACAGCACCTGGTATTCCCAGGCGGTCTCCCATCCAGGTACTAACTAGGCCCGACACTGCTTAGCTTCTGAGATCAGACGAGATCAGGCGCATTCAGTGTGGTGTGGCCGTAGGCTCTGGGCCTAGTGAGTGTTGTACTTTTAAGCATCTAGTCGGCTAGACCTTGCAGTTTTAAAAGGCAATTGAGAAAGGGCTCACTTCCTGAACTTGGAGCACAAAAAAGCCTACAGCACCTGGTATTCCCAGGCGGTCTCCCATCCAGGTACTAACTAGGCCTGACACTGCTTAACTTCCGAGATCAGACGAGATCGGGTGCATTCAGTGTGGTGTGGCCGTAGGCTCTAGGAATGCTAAGAATATTACTCTTATGCATTTGCATTTAGTAAGCTAAGCCATGCAGCCACTTGCAACATGATACCACGCTCATCGCTCGATCAGGCTCGATCAGGCGAGATATATAAGACTGGTGGGCCCATTCAGGACTCCTATGTCTGGTAGGATAACTTTAATTCATCCATCCTGTGTCTGTTGCAGGGAGGTGGAGAGAACAATCAACACAATAATGGTTTTCTTTCATGCCTCTTGAAGGACTCAATATTCTCTGTACTGCATTACATGTGAAAGTCGATTTATTACCCATGAACACACTACCTGTATGCTAATTCTATGTAAAAAGGTAGCTCCAGCCCTCATGATGTTGTCCAACATTTCCGCTATAAAACGGGATACAATTATTTTGGAAACATACCAAATTTGAAAAATAATTGAGAAGTTGCGCAATTACTAATCATGGAGCACAAAAAAGCCTACAGCACCTGGTATTCCCAGGCAGTCTCCCATCCAGGTACTAACTAGGCCTGACCCTGCTTAGCTTCCGAGATCGGGCACATTCAGTGTGGTGTGGCCGTAGGCTCTGGGCCTAGTGAGTTTTGTACTTTTAAGCATCTAGTCGGCTAGACCTTGCAGTTTTGAAAGGCAATTGTGAAATGGCTCACTTCCTGAACTTGGAGCACAAAAAAGCCTACAGCACCTGGTATTCCCAGGTGGTCTCCCATCCAGGTACTAACTAGGCCCGACACTGCTTAGCTTCCGAGATCAGACGAGATCGGGCGCAATCAGTGTGGTGTGGCCGTAGGCTCTGGGCCTAGTGAGTTTTGTACTTTTAAGCATCTAGTCAGCTAGACCTTGCAGTTTTGAAAGGCAATTGAGAAATGGCTCACTTCCTGAACTTGGAGCACAAAAAAGCCTACAGCACCTGGTATTCCCAGGCGGTCTCCCATCCAGGTACTAACGAGGCCCGACACTGCTTAGCTTCCGAGATCAGACGAGATCGGGCGCAATCAGTGTGGTGTGGCCTTAGGCTCTGGGCCTAGTGAGTTTTGTACTTTTAAGCATCTAGTCAGCTAGACCTTGCAATTTTGAAAGGCAATTGAGAAATGGCTCACTTCCTGAACTTGGAGCACAAAAAAGCCTACAGCACCTGGTATTCCCAGGCGGTCTCCCATCCAGGTACTAACGAGGCCCGACACTGCTTAGCTTCCGAGATCAGACGAGATCAGGCGCATTCAGTGTGGTGTGGCCGTAGGCTCTGGTTCTTGTGAGTTTTGTACTTTTAAGCATCTAGTCGGCTAGACCTTGCAGTTTTGAAAGGCAATTGAGAAATGGCTCACTTCCTGAACTTGGAGTACAAAAAAGCCTACAGCACCTGGTATTCCCAGGCGGTCTTCCATCCAGGTACTAACTAGGCCCGACACTGCTTAGCTTCTGAGATCAGACGAGATCAGGCACATTCAGTGTGGTGTGGCCGTAGGCTCTGGGCCTAGTGAGTTTTGTACTTTTAAGCATCTAGTCGGCTAGACCTTGCAGTTTTAAAAGGCAATTGAGAAAGGGCTCACTTCCTGAACTTGGAGCACAAAAAAGCCTACAGCACCTGGTATTCCCAGGCGGTCTCCCATCCAGGTACTAACTAGGCCTGACACTGCTTAACTTCCGAGATCAGTCGAGATCGGGTGCATTCAGTGTGGTGTGGCCGTAGGCTCTAGGAATGCTAAGAATATTACTCTTATGCATTTGCATTTAGTAAGCTAAGCCATGCAGCCACTTGCAACATGATACCACGCTCATCGCTCGATCAGCGCTCGATCAGGCGAGATATATAAGACTGGTGGGCCCATTCAGGACTCCTATGTCTGGTAGGATAACTTTAATTCATCCATCCTGTGTCTGTTGCAGGGAGGTGGAGAGAACAATCAACACAATAATGGTTTTCTTTCATGCCTCTTGAAGGACTCAATATTCTCTGTACTGCATTACATGTGAAAGTTGATTTATTACCCATGAACACACTACCTGTATGCTAATTCTATGTAAAAAGGTAGCTCCAGCCCTCATGATGTTGTCCAACATTTCCGCTATAAAACGGGATACAATTATTTTGGAAACATACCAAATTTGAAAAATAATTGAGAAGTTGCGCAATTACTAATCATGGAGCACAAAAAAAGCCTACAGCACCTGGTATTCCCAGGCAGTCTCCCATCCAGGTACTAACTAGGCCCGACCCTGCTTAGCTTCCGAGATCGGGCGCATTCAGTGTGGTGTGGCCGTAGGCTCTGGGCCTAGTGAGTTTGTACTTTTAAGCATCTAGTCGGCTAGACCTTGCAGTTTTGAAAAGCAATTGTGAAATGGCTCACTTCCTGAACTTGGAGCACAAAAAAGCCTACAGCACCTGGTATTCCCAGGTGGTCTCCCATCCAGGTACTAACTAGGCCCGACACTGCTTAGCTTCCGAGATCAGACGAGATCGGGCGCATTCAGTGTGGTGTGGCCGTAGGCTCTGGGCCTAGTGAGTTTTGTACTTTTAAGCATCTAGTCGGCTAGACCTTGCAGTTTTGAAAGGCAATTGAGAAATGGCTCACTTCCTGAACTTGGAGTACAAAAAAGCCTACAGCACCTGGTATTCCCAGGCGGTCTCCCATCCAGGTACTAACTAGGCCCGACACTGCTTAGCTTCTGAGATCAGACGAGATCAGGCGCATTCAGTGTGGTGTGGCCGTAGGCTCTGGGCCTAGTGAGTGTTGTACTTTTAAGCATCTAGTCGGCTAGACCTTGCAGTTTTAAAAGGCAATTGAGAAAGGGCTCACTTCCTGAACTTGGAGCACAAAAAAGCCTACAGCACCTGGTATTCCCAGGCGGTCTCCCATCCAGGTACTAACTAGGCCTGACACTGCTTAACTTCCGAGATCAGACGAGATCGGGTGCATTCTGTGTGGTGTGGCCGTAGGCTCTAGGAATGCTAAGAATATTACTCTTATGCATTTGCATTTAGTAAGCTAAGCCATGCAGCCACTTGCAACATGATACCACGCTCATCGCTCGATCAGGCTCGATCAGGCGAGATATATAAGACTGGTGGGCCCATTCAGGACTCCTATGTCTGGTAGGATAACTTTAATTCATCCATCCTGTGTCTGTTGCAGGGAGGTGGAGAGAACAATCAACACAATAATGGTTTTCTTTCATGCCTCTTGAAGGACTCAATATTCTCTGTACTGCATTACATGTGAAAGTCGATTTATTACCCATGAACACACTACCTGTATGCTAATTCTATGTAAAAAGGTAGCTCCAGCCCTCATGATGTTGTCCAACATTTCCGCTATAAAACGGGATACAATTATTTTGGAAACATACCAAATTTGAAAAATAATTGAGAAGTTGCGCAATTACTAATCATGGAGCACAAAAAAGCCTACAGCACCTGGTATTCCCAGGCAGTCTCCCATCCAGGTACTAACTAGGCCTGACCCTGCTTAGCTTCCGAGATCGGGCACATTCAGTGTGGTGTGGCCGTAGGCTCTGGGCCTAGTGAGTTTTGTACTTTTAAGCATCTAGTCGGCTAGACCTTGCAGTTTTGAAAGGCAATTGTGAAATGGCTCACTTCCTGAACTTGGAGCACAAAAAAGCCTACAGCACCTGGTATTCCCAGGTGGTCTCCCATCCAGGTACTAACTAGGCCCGACACTGCTTAGCTTCCGAGATCAGACGAGATCGGGCGCAATCAGTGTGGTGTGGCCGTAGGCTCTGGGCCTAGTGAGTTTTGTACTTTTAAGCATCTAGTCAGCTAGACCTTGCAGTTTTGAAAGGCAATTGAGAAATGGCTCACTTCCTGAACTTGGAGCACAAAAAAGCCTACAGCACCTGGTATTCCCAGGCGGTCTCCCATCCAGGTACTAACGAGGCCCGACACTGCTTAGCTTCCGAGATCAGACGAGATCGGGCGCATTCAGTGTGGTGTGGCCGTAGGCTCTGGTTCTTGTGAGTTTTGTACTTTTAAGCATCTAGTCGGCTAGACCTTGCAGTTTTGAAAGGCAATTGAGAAATGGCTCACTTCCTGAACTTGGAGTACAAAAAAGCCTACAGCACCTGGTATTCCCAGGCGGTCTTCCATCCAGGTACTAACTAGGCCCGACACTGCTTAGCTTCTGAGATCAGACGAGATCAGGCACATTCAGTGTGGTGTGGCCGTAGGCTCTGGGCCTAGTGAGTTTTGTACTTTTAAGCATCTAGTCGGCTAGACCTTGCAGTTTTAAAAGGCAATTGAGAAAGGGCTCACTTCCTGAACTTGGAGCACAAAAAAGCCTACAGCACCTGGTATTCCCAGGCGGTCTCCCATCCAGGTACTAACTAGGCCTGACACTGCTTAACTTCCGAGATCAGTCGAGATCGGGTGCATTCAGTGTGGTGTGGCCGTAGGCTCTAGGAATGCTAAGAATATTACTCTTATGCATTTGCATTTAGTAAGCTAAGCCATGCAGCCACTTGCAACATGATACCACGCTCATCGCTCGATCAGCGCTCGATCAGGCGAGATATATAAGACTGGTGGGCCCATTCAGGACTCCTATGTCTGGTAGGATAACTTTAATTCATCCATCCTGTGTCTGTTGCAGGGAGGTGGAGAGAACAATCAACACAATAATGGTTTTCTTTCATGCCTCTTGAAGGACTCAATATTCTCTGTACTGCATTACATGTGAAAGTTGATTTATTACCCATGAACACACTACCTGTATGCTAATTCTATGTAAAAAGGTAGCTCCAGCCCTCATGATGTTGTCCAACATTTCCGCTATAAAACGGGATACAATTATTTTGGAAACATACCAAATTTGAAAAATAATTGAGAAGTTGCGCAATTACTAATCATGGAGCACAAAAAAAGCCTACAGCACCTGGTATTCCCAGGCAGTCTCCCATCCAGGTACTAACTAGGCCCGACCCTGCTTAGCTTCCGAGATCGGGCGCATTCAGTGTGGTGTGGCCGTAGGCTCTGGGCCTAGTGAGTTTGTACTTTTAAGCATCTAGTCGGCTAGACCTTGCAGTTTTGAAAGGCAATTGTGAAATGGCTCACTTCCTGAACTTGGAGCACAAAAAAGCCTACAGCACCTGGTATTCCCAGGTGGTCTCCCATCCAGGTACTAACTAGGCCCGACACTGCTTAGCTTCCGAGATCAGACGAGATCGGGCGCATTCAGTGTGGTGTGGCCGTAGGCTCTGGGCCTAGTGAGTTTTGTACTTTTAAGCATCTAGTCGGCTAGACCTTGCAGTTTTGAAAGGCAATTGAGAAATGGCTCACTTCCTGAACTTGGAGTACAAAAAAGCCTACAGCACCTGGTATTCCCAGGCGGTCTCCCATCCAGGTACTAACTAGGCCCGACACTGCTTAGCTTCTGAGATCAGACGAGATCAGGCGCATTCAGTGTGGTGTGGCCGTAGGCTCTGGGCCTAGTGAGTGTTGTACTTTTAAGCATCTAGTCGGCTAGACCTTGCAGTTTTAAAAGGCAATTGAGAAAGGGCTCACTTCCTGAACTTGGAGCACAAAAAAGCCTACAGCACCTGGTATTCCCAGGCGGTCTCCCATCCAGGTACTAACTAGGCCTGACACTGCTTAACTTCCGAGATCAGACGAGATCGGGTGCATTCAGTGTGGTGTGGCCATAGGCTCTAGGAATGCTAAGAATATTACTCTTATGCATTTGCATTTAGTAAGCTAAGCCATGCAGCCACTTGCAACATGATACCACGCTCATCGCTCGATCAGGCTCGATCAGGCGAGATATATAAGACTGGTGGGCCCATTCAGGACTCCTATGTCTGGTAGGATAACTTTAATTCATCCATCCTGTGTCTGTTGCAGGGAGGTGGAGAGAACAATCAACACAATAATGGTTTTCTTTCATGCCTCTTGAAGGACTCAATATTCTCGGTACTGCATTACATGTGAAAGTCGATTTATTACCCATGAACACACTACCTGTATGCTAATTCTATGTAAAAAGGTAGCTCCAGCCCTCATGATGTTGTCCAACATTTCCGCTATAAAACGGGATACAATTATTTTGGAAACATACCAAATTTGAAAAATAATTGAGAAGTTGCGCAATTACTAATCATGGAGCACAAAAAAGCCTACAGCACCTGGTATTCCCAGGCAGTCTCCCATCCAGGTACTAACTAGGCCTGACCCTGCTTAGCTTCCGAGATCGGGCACATTCAGTGTGGTGTGGCCGTAGGCTCTGGGCCTAGTGAGTTTTGTACTTTTAAGCATCTAGTCGGCTAGACCTTGCAGTTTTGAAAGGCAATTGTGAAATGGCTCACTTCCTGAACTTGGAGCACAAAAAAGCCTACAGCACCTGGTATTCCCAGGTGGTCTCCCATCCAGATACTAACTAGGCCCGACACTGCTTAGCTTCCGAGATCAGACGAAATCAGTGTGGTGTGGCCGTAGGCTCTGGGCCTAGTGAGTTTTGTACTTTTAAGCATCTAGTCAGCTAGACCTTGCAGTTTTGAAAGGCAATTGAGAAATGGCTCACTTCCTGAACTTGGAGCACAAAAAAGCCTACAGCACCTGGTATTCCCAGGCGGTCTCCCATCCAGGTACTAACGAGGCCCGACACTGCTTAGCTTCCGAGATCAGACGAGATCGGGCGCATTCAGTGTGGTGTGGCCGTAGGCTCTGGTTCTTGTGAGTTTTGTACTTTTAAGCATCTAGTCGGCTAGACCTTGCAGTTTTGAAAGGCAATTGAGAAATGGCTCACTTCCTGAACTTGGAGTACAAAAAAGCCTACAGCACCTGGTATTCCCAGGCGGTCTTCCATCCAGGTACTAACTAGGCCCGACACTGCTTAGCTTCTGAGATCAGACGAGATCAGGCACATTCAGTGTGGTGTGGCCGTAGGCTCTGGGCCTAGTGAGTTTTGTACTTTTAAGCATCTAGTCGGCTAGACCTTGCAGTTTTAAAAGGCAATTGAGAAAGGGCTCACTTCCTGAACTTGGAGCACAAAAAAGCCTACAGCACCTGGTATTCCCAGGCGGTCTCCCATCCAGGTACTAACTAGGCCTGACACTGCTTAACTTCCGAGATCAGTCGAGATCGGGTGCATTCAGTGTGGTGTGGCCGTAGGCTCTAGGAATGCTAAGAATATTACTCTTATGCATTTGCATTTAGTAAGCTAAGCCATGCAGCCACTTGCAACATGATACCACGCTCATCGCTCGATCAGCGCTCGATCAGGCGAGATATATAAGACTGGTGGGCCCATTCAGGACTCCTATGTCTGGTAGGATAACTTTAATTCATCCATCCTGTGTCTGTTGCAGGGAGGTGGAGAGAACAATCAACACAATAATGGTTTTCTTTCATGCCTCTTGAAGGACTCAATATTCTCTGTACTGCATTACATGTGAAAGTTGATTTATTACCCATGAACACACTACCTGTATGCTAATTCTATGTAAAAAGGTAGCTCCAGCCCTCATGATGTTGTCCAACATTTCCGCTATAAAACGGGATACAATTATTTTGGAAACATACCAAATTTGAAAAATAATTGAGAAGTTGCGCAATTACTAATCATGGAGCACAAAAAAAGCCTACAGCACCTGGTATTCCCAGGCAGTCTCCCATCCAGGTACTAACTAGGCCCGACCCTGCTTAGCTTCCGAGATCGGGCGCATTCAGTGTGGTGTGGCCGTAGGCTCTGGGCCTAGTGAGTTTGTACTTTTAAGCATCTAGTCGGCTAGACCTTGCAGTTTTGAAAGGCAATTGTGAAATGGCTCACTTCCTGAACTTGGAGCACAAAAAAGCCTACAGCACCTGGTATTCCCAGGTGGTCTCCCATCCAGGTACTAACTAGGCCCGACACTGCTTAGCTTCCGAGATCAGACGAGATCGGGCGCATTCAGTGTGGTGTGGCCGTAGGCTCTGGGCCTAGTGAGTTTTGTACTTTTAAGCATCTAGTCGGCTAGACCTTGCAGTTTTGAAAGGCAATTGAGAAATGGCTCACTTCCTGAACTTGGAGTACAAAAAAGCCTACAGCACCTGGTATTCCCAGGTGGTCTCCCATCCAGGTACTAACTAGGCCCGACACTGCTTAGCTTCCGAGATCAGACGAGATCGGGCGCAATCAGTGTGGTGTGGCCGTAGGCTCTGGGCCTAGTGAGTTTTGTACTTTTAAGCATCTAGTCAGCTAGACCTTGCAGTTTTGAAAGGCAATTGAGAAATGGCTCACTTCCTGAACTTGGAGCACAAAAAAGCCTACAGCACCTGGTATTCCCAGGCGGTCTCCCATCCAGGTACTAACGAGGCCCGACACTGCTTAGCTTCCGAGATCAGACGAGATCGGGCGCAATCAGTGTGGTGTGGCCTTAGGCTCTGGGCCTAGTGAGTTTTGTACTTTTAAGCATCTAGTCAGCTAGACCTTGCAATTTTGAAAGGCAATTGAGAAATGGCTCACTTCCTGAACTTGGAGCACAAAAAAGCCTACAGCACCTGGTATTCCCAGGCGGTCTCCCATCCAGGTACTAACGAGGCCCGACACTGCTTAGCTTCCGAGATCAGACGAGATCAGGCGCATTCAGTGTGGTGTGGCCGTAGGCTCTGGTTCTTGTGAGTTTTGTACTTTTAAGCATCTAGTCGGCTAGACCTTGCAGTTTTGAAAGGCAATTGAGAAATGGCTCACTTCCTGAACTTGGAGTACAAAAAAGCCTACAGCACCTGGTATTCCCAGGCGGTCTTCCATCCAGGTACTAACTAGGCCCGACACTGCTTAGCTTCTGAGATCAGACGAGATCAGGCACATTCAGTGTGGTGTGGCCGTAGGCTCTGGGCCTAGTGAGTTTTGTACTTTTAAGCATCTAGTCGGCTAGACCTTGCAGTTTTAAAAGGCAATTGAGAAAGGGCTCACTTCCTGAACTTGGAGCACAAAAAAGCCTACAGCACCTGGTATTCCCAGGCGGTCTCCCATCCAGGTACTAACTAGGCCTGACACTGCTTAACTTCCGAGATCAGTCGAGATCGGGTGCATTCAGTGTGGTGTGGCCGTAGGCTCTAGGAATGCTAAGAATATTACTCTTATGCATTTGCATTTAGTAAGCTAAGCCATGCAGCCACTTGCAACATGATACCACGCTCATCGCTCGATCAGCGCTCGATCAGGCGAGATATATAAGACTGGTGGGCCCATTCAGGACTCCTATGTCTGGTAGGATAACTTTAATTCATCCATCCTGTGTCTGTTGCAGGGAGGTGGAGAGAACAATCAACACAATAATGGTTTTCTTTCATGCCTCTTGAAGGACTCAATATTCTCTGTACTGCATTACATGTGAAAGTTGATTTATTACCCATGAACACACTACCTGTATGCTAATTCTATGTAAAAAGGTAGCTCCAGCCCTCATGATGTTGTCCAACATTTCCGCTATAAAACGGGATACAATTATTTTGGAAACATACCAAATTTGAAAAATAATTGAGAAGTTGCGCAATTACTAATCATGGAGCACAAAAAAAGCCTACAGCACCTGGTATTCCCAGGCAGTCTCCCATCCAGGTACTAACTAGGCCCGACCCTGCTTAGCTTCCGAGATCGGGCGCATTCAGTGTGGTGTGGCCGTAGGCTCTGGGCCTAGTGAGTTTGTACTTTTAAGCATCTAGTCGGCTAGACCTTGCAGTTTTGAAAAGCAATTGTGAAATGGCTCACTTCCTGAACTTGGAGCACAAAAAAGCCTACAGCACCTGGTATTCCCAGGTGGTCTCCCATCCAGGTACTAACTAGGCCCGACACTGCTTAGCTTCCGAGATCAGACGAGATCGGGCGCATTCAGTGTGGTGTGGCCGTAGGCTCTGGGCCTAGTGAGTTTTGTACTTTTAAGCATCTAGTCGGCTAGACCTTGCAGTTTTGAAAGGCAATTGAGAAATGGCTCACTTCCTGAACTTGGAGTACAAAAAAGCCTACAGCACCTGGTATTCCCAGGCGGTCTCCCATCCAGGTACTAACTAGGCCCGACACTGCTTAGCTTCTGAGATCAGACGAGATCAGGCGCATTCAGTGTGGTGTGGCCGTAGGCTCTGGGCCTAGTGAGTGTTGTACTTTTAAGCATCTAGTCGGCTAGACCTTGCAGTTTTAAAAGGCAATTGAGAAAGGGCTCACTTCCTGAACTTGGAGCACAAAAAAGCCTACAGCACCTGGTATTCCCAGGCGGTCTCCCATCCAGGTACTAACTAGGCCTGACACTGCTTAACTTCCGAGATCAGACGAGATCGGGTGCATTCTGTGTGGTGTGGCCGTAGGCTCTAGGAATGCTAAGAATATTACTCTTATGCATTTGCATTTAGTAAGCTAAGCCATGCAGCCACTTGCAACATGATACCACGCTCATCGCTCGATCAGGCTCGATCAGGCGAGATATATAAGACTGGTGGGCCCATTCAGGACTCCTATGTCTGGTAGGATAACTTTAATTCATCCATCCTGTGTCTGTTGCAGGGAGGTGGAGAGAACAATCAACACAATAATGGTTTTCTTTCATGCCTCTTGAAGGACTCAATATTCTCTGTACTGCATTACATGTGAAAGTCGATTTATTACCCATGAACACACTACCTGTATGCTAATTCTATGTAAAAAGGTAGCTCCAGCCCTCATGATGTTGTCCAACATTTCCGCTATAAAACGGGATACAATTATTTTGGAAACATACCAAATTTGAAAAATAATTGAGAAGTTGCGCAATTACTAATCATGGAGCACAAAAAAGCCTACAGCACCTGGTATTCCCAGGCAGTCTCCCATCCAGGTACTAACTAGGCCTGACCCTGCTTAGCTTCCGAGATCGGGCACATTCAGTGTGGTGTGGCCGTAGGCTCTGGGCCTAGTGAGTTTTGTACTTTTAAGCATCTAGTCGGCTAGACCTTGCAGTTTTGAAAGGCAATTGTGAAATGGCTCACTTCCTGAACTTGGAGCACAAAAAAGCCTACAGCACCTGGTATTCCCAGGTGGTCTCCCATCCAGGTACTAACTAGGCCCGACACTGCTTAGCTTCCGAGATCAGACGAGATCGGGCGCAATCAGTGTGGTGTGGCCGTAGGCTCTGGGCCTAGTGAGTTTTGTACTTTTAAGCATCTAGTCAGCTAGACCTTGCAGTTTTGAAAGGCAATTGAGAAATGGCTCACTTCCTGAACTTGGAGCACAAAAAAGCCTACAGCACCTGGTATTCCCAGGCGGTCTCCCATCCAGGTACTAACGAGGCCCGACACTGCTTAGCTTCCGAGATCAGACGAGATCGGGCGCATTCAGTGTGGTGTGGCCGTAGGCTCTGGTTCTTGTGAGTTTTGTACTTTTAAGCATCTAGTCGGCTAGACCTTGCAGTTTTGAAAGGCAATTGAGAAATGGCTCACTTCCTGAACTTGGAGTACAAAAAAGCCTACAGCACCTGGTATTCCCAGGCGGTCTTCCATCCAGGTACTAACTAGGCCCGACACTGCTTAGCTTCTGAGATCAGACGAGATCAGGCACATTCAGTGTGGTGTGGCCGTAGGCTCTGGGCCTAGTGAGTTTTGTACTTTTAAGCATCTAGTCGGCTAGACCTTGCAGTTTTAAAAGGCAATTGAGAAAGGGCTCACTTCCTGAACTTGGAGCACAAAAAAGCCTACAGCACCTGGTATTCCCAGGCGGTCTCCCATCCAGGTACTAACTAGGCCTGACACTGCTTAACTTCCGAGATCAGTCGAGATCGGGTGCATTCAGTGTGGTGTGGCCGTAGGCTCTAGGAATGCTAAGAATATTACTCTTATGCATTTGCATTTAGTAAGCTAAGCCATGCAGCCACTTGCAACATGATACCACGCTCATCGCTCGATCAGCGCTCGATCAGGCGAGATATATAAGACTGGTGGGCCCATTCAGGACTCCTATGTCTGGTAGGATAACTTTAATTCATCCATCCTGTGTCTGTTGCAGGGAGGTGGAGAGAACAATCAACACAATAATGGTTTTCTTTCATGCCTCTTGAAGGACTCAATATTCTCTGTACTGCATTACATGTGAAAGTTGATTTATTACCCATGAACACACTACCTGTATGCTAATTCTATGTAAAAAGGTAGCTCCAGCCCTCATGATGTTGTCCAACATTTCCGCTATAAAACGGGATACAATTATTTTGGAAACATACCAAATTTGAAAAATAATTGAGAAGTTGCGCAATTACTAATCATGGAGCACAAAAAAAGCCTACAGCACCTGGTATTCCCAGGCAGTCTCCCATCCAGGTACTAACTAGGCCCGACCCTGCTTAGCTTCCGAGATCGGGCGCATTCAGTGTGGTGTGGCCGTAGGCTCTGGGCCTAGTGAGTTTGTACTTTTAAGCATCTAGTCGGCTAGACCTTGCAGTTTTGAAAGGCAATTGTGAAATGGCTCACTTCCTGAACTTGGAGCACAAAAAAGCCTACAGCACCTGGTATTCCCAGGTGGTCTCCCATCCAGGTACTAACTAGGCCCGACACTGCTTAGCTTCCGAGATCAGACGAGATCGGGCGCATTCAGTGTGGTGTGGCCGTAGGCTCTGGGCCTCGTGAGTTTTGTACTTTTAAGCATCTAGTCGGCTAGACCTTGCAGTTTTGAAAGGCAATTGAGAAATGGCTCACTTCCTGAACTTGGAGTACAAAAAAGCCTACAGCACCTGGTATTCCCAGGCGGTCTCCCATCCAGGTACTAACTAGGCCCGACACTGCTTAGCTTCTGAGATCAGACGAGATCAGGCGCATTCAGTGTGGTGTGGCCGTAGGCTCTGGGCCTAGTGAGTGTTGTACTTTTAAGCATCTAGTCGGCTAGACCTTGCAGTTTTAAAAGGCAATTGAGAAAGGGCTCACTTCCTGAACTTGGAGCACAAAAAAGCCTACAGCACCTGGTATTCCCAGGCGGTCTCCCATCCAGGTACTAACTAGGCCTGACACTGCTTAACTTCCGAGATCAGACGAGATCGGGTGCATTCAGTGTGGTGTGGCCATAGGCTCTAGGAATGCTAAGAATATTACTCTTATGCATTTGCATTTAGTAAGCTAAGCCATGCAGCCACTTGCAACATGATACCACGCTCATCGCTCGATCAGGCTCGATCAGGCGAGATATATAAGACTGGTGGGCCCATTCAGGACTCCTATGTCTGGTAGGATAACTTTAATTCATCCATCCTGTGTCTGTTGCAGGGAGGTGGAGAGAACAATCAACACAATAATGGTTTTCTTTCATGCCTCTTGAAGGACTCAATATTCTCGGTACTGCATTACATGTGAAAGTCGATTTATTACCCATGAACACACTACCTGTATGCTAATTCTATGTAAAAAGGTAGCTCCAGCCCTCATGATGTTGTCCAACATTTCCGCTATAAAACGGGATACAATTATTTTGGAAACATACCAAATTTGAAAAATAATTGAGAAGTTGCGCAATTACTAATCATGGAGCACAAAAAAGCCTACAGCACCTGGTATTCCCAGGCAGTCTCCCATCCAGGTACTAACTAGGCCTGACCCTGCTTAGCTTCCGAGATCGGGCACATTCAGTGTGGTGTGGCCGTAGGCTCTGGGCCTAGTGAGTTTTGTACTTTTAAGCATCTAGTCGGCTAGACCTTGCAGTTTTGAAAGGCAATTGTGAAATGGCTCACTTCCTGAACTTGGAGCACAAAAAAGCCTACAGCACCTGGTATTCCCAGGTGGTCTCCCATCCAGATACTAACTAGGCCCGACACTGCTTAGCTTCCGAGATCAGACGAAATCAGTGTGGTGTGGCCGTAGGCTCTGGGCCTAGTGAGTTTTGTACTTTTAAGCATCTAGTCAGCTAGACCTTGCAGTTTTGAAAGGCAATTGAGAAATGGCTCACTTCCTGAACTTGGAGCACAAAAAAGCCTACAGCACCTGGTATTCCCAGGCGGTCTCCCATCCAGGTACTAACGAGGCCCGACACTGCTTAGCTTCCGAGATCAGACGAGATCGGGCGCATTCAGTGTGGTGTGGCCGTAGGCTCTGGTTCTTGTGAGTTTTGTACTTTTAAGCATCTAGTCGGCTAGACCTTGCAGTTTTGAAAGGCAATTGAGAAATGGCTCACTTCCTGAACTTGGAGTACAAAAAAGCCTACAGCACCTGGTATTCCCAGGCGGTCTTCCATCCAGGTACTAACTAGGCCCGACACTGCTTAGCTTCTGAGATCAGACGAGATCAGGCACATTCAGTGTGGTGTGGCCGTAGGCTCTGGGCCTAGTGAGTTTTGTACTTTTAAGCATCTAGTCGGCTAGACCTTGCAGTTTTAAAAGGCAATTGAGAAAGGGCTCACTTCCTGAACTTGGAGCACAAAAAAGCCTACAGCACCTGGTATTCCCAGGCGGTCTCCCATCCAGGTACTAACTAGGCCTGACACTGCTTAACTTCCGAGATCAGTCGAGATCGGGTGCATTCAGTGTGGTGTGGCCGTAGGCTCTAGGAATGCTAAGAATATTACTCTTATGCATTTGCATTTAGTAAGCTAAGCCATGCAGCCACTTGCAACATGATACCACGCTCATCGCTCGATCAGCGCTCGATCAGGCGAGATATATAAGACTGGTGGGCCCATTCAGGACTCCTATGTCTGGTAGGATAACTTTAATTCATCCATCCTGTGTCTGTTGCAGGGAGGTGGAGAGAACAATCAACACAATAATGGTTTTCTTTCATGCCTCTTGAAGGACTCAATATTCTCTGTACTGCATTACATGTGAAAGTTGATTTATTACCCATGAACACACTACCTGTATGCTAATTCTATGTAAAAAGGTAGCTCCAGCCCTCATGATGTTGTCCAACATTTCCGCTATAAAACGGGATACAATTATTTTGGAAACATACCAAATTTGAAAAATAATTGAGAAGTTGCGCAATTACTAATCATGGAGCACAAAAAAAGCCTACAGCACCTGGTATTCCCAGGCAGTCTCCCATCCAGGTACTAACTAGGCCCGACCCTGCTTAGCTTCCGAGATCGGGCGCATTCAGTGTGGTGTGGCCGTAGGCTCTGGGCCTAGTGAGTTTGTACTTTTAAGCATCTAGTCGGCTAGACCTTGCAGTTTTGAAAGGCAATTGTGAAATGGCTCACTTCCTGAACTTGGAGCACAAAAAAGCCTACAGCACCTGGTATTCCCAGGTGGTCTCCCATCCAGGTACTAACTAGGCCCGACACTGCTTAGCTTCCGAGATCAGACGAGATCGGGCGCATTCAGTGTGGTGTGGCCGTAGGCTCTGGGCCTAGTGAGTTTTGTACTTTTAAGCATCTAGTCGGCTAGACCTTGCAGTTTTGAAAGGCAATTGAGAAATGGCTCACTTCCTGAACTTGGAGTACAAAAAAGCCTACAGCACCTGGTATTCCCAGGCGGTCTCCCATCCAGGTACTAACTAGGCCCGACACTGCTTAGCTTCTGAGATCAGACGAGATCAGGCGCATTCAGTGTGGTGTGGCCGTAGGCTCTGGGCCTAGTGAGTGTTGTACTTTTAAGCATCTAGTCGGCTAGACCTTGCAGTTTTAAAAGGCAATTGAGAAAGGGCTCACTTCCTGAACTTGGAGCACAAAAAAGCCTACAGCACCTGGTATTCCCAGGCGGTCTCCCATCCAGGTACTAACTAGGCCTGACACTGCTTAACTTCCGAGATCGGGTGCATTCAGTGTGGTGTGGCCATAGGCTCTAGGAATGCTAAGAATATTACTCTTATGCATTTGCATTTAGTAAGCTAAGCCATGCAGCCACTTGCAACATGATACCACGCTCATCGCTCGATCAGGCTCGATCAGGCGAGATATATAAGACTGGTGGGCCCATTCAGGACTCCTATGTCTGGTAGGATAACTTTAATTCATCCATCCTGTGTCTGTT
>NW_027182325.1:1020000-1037500 GCF_040938575.1 Ambystoma mexicanum | reverse complement strand
GTGAGTTTGTACTTTTAAGCATCTAGTCGGCTAGACCTTGCAGTTTTGAAAGGCAATTGTGAAATGGCTCACTTCCTGAACTTGGAGCACAAAAAAGCCTACAGCACCTGGTATTCCCAGGTGGTCTCCCATCCAGGTACTAACTAGGCCCGACACTGCTTAGCTTCCGAGATCAGACGAGATCGGGCGCATTCAGTGTGGTGTGGCCGTAGGCTCTGGGCCTAGTGAGTTTTGTACTTTTAAGCATCTAGTCGGCTAGACCTTGCAGTTTTGAAAGGCAATTGAGAAATGGCTCACTTCCTGAACTTGGAGTACAAAAAAGCCTACAGCACCTGGTATTCCCAGGCGGTCTCCCATCCAGGTACTAACTAGGCCCGACACTGCTTAGCTTCTGAGATCAGACGAGATCAGGCGCATTCAGTGTGGTGTGGCCGTAGGCTCTGGGCCTAGTGAGTGTTGTACTTTTAAGCATCTAGTCGGCTAGACCTTGCAGTTTTAAAAGGCAATTGAGAAAGGGCTCACTTCCTGAACTTGGAGCACAAAAAAGCCTACAGCACCTGGTATTCCCAGGCGGTCTCCCATCCAGGTACTAACTAGGCCTGACACTGCTTAACTTCCGAGATCGGGTGCATTCAGTGTGGTGTGGCCATAGGCTCTAGGAATGCTAAGAATATTACTCTTATGCATTTGCATTTAGTAAGCTAAGCCATGCAGCCACTTGCAACATGATACCACGCTCATCGCTCGATCAGGCTCGATCAGGCGAGATATATAAGACTGGTGGGCCCATTCAGGACTCCTATGTCTGGTAGGATAACTTTAATTCATCCATCCTGTGTCTGTTGCAGGGAGGTGGAGAGAACAATCAACACAATAATGGTTTTCTTTCATGCCTCTTGAAGGACTCAATATTCTCTGTACTGCATTACATGTGAAAGTCGATTTATTACCCATGAACACACTGCCTGTATGCTAATTCTATGTAAAAAGGTAGCTCCAGCCCTCATGATGTTGTCCAACATTTCCGCTATAAAACGGGATACAATTATTTTGGAAACATACCAAATTTGAAAAATAATTGAGAAGTTGCGCAATTACTAATCATGGAGCACAAAAAAGCCTACAGCACCTGGTATTCCCAGGCAGTCTCCCATCCAGGTACTAACTAGGCCTGACCCTGCTTAGCTTCCGAGATCGGGCACATTCAGTGTGGTGTGGCCGTAGGCTCTGGGCCTAGTGAGTTTTGTACTTTTAAGCATCTAGTCGGCTAGACCTTGCAGTTTTGAAAGGCAATTGTGAAATGGCTCACTTCCTGAACTTGGAGCACAAAAAAGCCTACAGCACCTGGTATTCCCAGGTGGTCTCCCATCCAGGTACTAACTAGGCCCGACACTGCTTAGCTTCCGAGATCAGACGAGATCGGGCGCAATCAGTGTGGTGTGGCCGTAGGCTCTGGGCCTAGTGAGTTTTGTACTTTTAAGCATCTAGTCAGCTAGACCTTGCAGTTTTGAAAGGCAATTGAGAAATGGCTCACTTCCTGAACTTGGAGCACAAAAAAGCCTACAGCACCTGGTATTCCCAGGCGGTCTCCCATCCAGGTACTAACGAGGCCCGACACTGCTTAGCTTCCGAGATCAGACGAGATCGGGCGCATTCAGTGTGGTGTGGCCGTAGGCTCTGGTTCTTGTGAGTTTTGTACTTTTAAGCATCTAGTCGGCTAGACCTTGCAGTTTTGAAAGGCAATTGAGAAATGGCTCACTTCCTGAACTTGGAGTACAAAAAAGCCTACAGCACCTGGTATTCCCAGGCGGTCTTCCATCCACGTACTAACTAGGCCCGACACTGCTTAGCTTCTGAGATCAGACGAGATCAGGCACATTCAGTGTGGTGTGGCCGTAGGCTCTGGGCCTAGTGAGTTTTGTACTTTTAAGCATCTAGTCGGCTAGACCTTGCAGTTTTAAAAGGCAATTGAGAAAGGGCTCACTTCCTGAACTTGGAGCACAAAAAAGCCTACAGCACCTGGTATTCCCAGGCGGTCTCCCATCCAGGTACTAACTAGGCCTGACACTGCTTAACTTCCGAGATCAGTCGAGATCGGGTGCATTCAGTGTGGTGTGGCCGTAGGCTCTAGGAATGCTAAGAATATTACTCTTATGCATTTGCATTTAGTAAGCTAAGCCATGCAGCCACTTGCAACATGATACCACGCTCATCGCTCGATCAGGCTCGATCAGGCGAGATATATAAGACTGGTGGGCCCATTCAGGACTCCTATGTCTGGTAGGATAACTTTAATTCATCCATCCTGTGTCTGTTGCAGGGAGGTGGAGAGAACAATCAACACAATAATGGTTTTCTTTCATGCCTCTTGAAGGACTCAATATTCTCTGTACTGCATTACATGTGAAAGTCGATTTATTACCCATGAACACACTAACTGTATGCTAATTCTATGTAAAAAGGTAGCTCCAGCCCTCATGATGTTGTCCAACATTTCCGCTATAAAACGGGATACAATTATTTTGGAAACATACCAAATTTGAAAAATAATTGAGAAGTTGCGCAATTACTAATCATGGAGCACAAAAAAGCCTACAGCACCTGGTATTCCCAGGCAGTCTCCCATCCAGGTACTAACTAGGCCTGACCCTGCTTAGCTTCCGAGATCGGGCACATTCAGTGTGGTGTGGCTGTAGGCTCTGGGCCTAGTGAGTTTTGTACTTTTAAGCATCTAGTCGGCTAGACCTTGCAGTTTTAAAAGGCAATTGAGAAAGGGCTCACTTCCTGAACTTGGAGCACAAAAAAGCCTACAGCACCTGGTATTCCCAGGCGGTCTCCCATCCAGGTACTAACTAGGCCTGACACTGCTTAACTTCCGAGATCAGAAGAGATCGGGTGCATTCAGTGTGGTGTGGCCGTAGGCTCTAGGAATGCTAAGAATATTACTCTTATGCATTTGCATTTAGTAAGCTAAGCCATGCAGCCACTTGCAACATGATACCACGCTCATCGCTCGATCAGCGCTCGATCAGGCGAGATATATAAGACTGGTGGGCCCATTCAGGACTCCTATGTCTGGTAGGATAACTTTAATTCATCCATCCTGTGTCTGTTGCAGGGAGGTGGAGAGAACAATCAACACAATAATGGTTTTCTTTCATGCCTCTTGAAGGACTCAATATTCTCTGTACTGCATTACATGTGAAAGTTGATTTATTACCCATGAACACACTACCTGTATGCTAATTCTATGTAAAAAGGTAGCTCCAGCCCTCATGATGTTGTCCAACATTTCCGCTATAAAACGGGATACAATTATTTTGGAAACATACCAAATTTGAAAAATAATTGAGAAGTTGCGCAATTACTAATCATGGAGCACAAAAAAAGCCTACAGCACCTGGTATTCCCAGGCAGTCTCCCATCCAGGTACTAACTAGGCCCGACCCTGCTTAGCTTCCGAGATCGGGCGCATTCAGTGTGGTGTGGCCGTAGGCTCTGGGCCTAGTGAGTTTGTACTTTTAAGCATCTAGTCGGCTAGACCTTGCAGTTTTGAAAAGCAATTGTGAAATGGCTCACTTCCTGAACTTGGAGCACAAAAAAGCCTACAGCACCTGGTATTCCCAGGTGGTCTCCCATCCAGGTACTAACTAGGCCCGACACTGCTTAGCTTCCGAGATCAGACGAGATCGGGCGCATTCAGTGTGGTGTGGCCGTAGGCTCTGGGCCTAGTGAGTTTTGTACTTTTAAGCATCTAGTCGGCTAGACCTTGCAGTTTTGAAAGGCAATTGAGAAATGGCTCACTTCCTGAACTTGGAGTACAAAAAAGCCTACAGCACCTGGTATTCCCAGGCGGTCTCCCATCCAGGTACTAACTAGGCCCGACACTGCTTAGCTTCTGAGATCAGACGAGATCAGGCGCATTCAGTGTGGTGTGGCCGTAGGCTCTGGGCCTAGTGAGTGTTGTACTTTTAAGCATCTAGTCGGCTAGACCTTGCAGTTTTAAAAGGCAATTGAGAAAGGGCTCACTTCCTGAACTTGGAGCACAAAAAAGCCTACAGCACCTGGTATTCCCAGGCGGTCTCCCATCCAGGTACTAACTAGGCCTGACACTGCTTAACTTCCGAGATCAGACGAGATCGGGTGCATTCTGTGTGGTGTGGCCGTAGGCTCTAGGAATGCTAAGAATATTACTCTTATGCATTTGCATTTAGTAAGCTAAGCCATGCAGCCACTTGCAACATGATACCACGCTCATCGCTCGATCAGGCTCGATCAGGCGAGATATATAAGACTGGTGGGCCCATTCAGGACTCCTATGTCTGGTAGGATAACTTTAATTCATCCATCCTGTGTCTGTTGCAGGGAGGTGGAGAGAACAATCAACACAATAATGGTTTTCTTTCATGCCTCTTGAAGGACTCAATATTCTCTGTACTGCATTACATGTGAAAGTCGATTTATTACCCATGAACACACTACCTGTATGCTAATTCTATGTAAAAAGGTAGCTCCAGCCCTCATGATGTTGTCCAACATTTCCGCTATAAAACGGGATACAATTATTTTGGAAACATACCAAATTTGAAAAATAATTGAGAAGTTGCGCAATTACTAATCATGGAGCACAAAAAAGCCTACAGCACCTGGTATTCCCAGGCAGTCTCCCATCCAGGTACTAACTAGGCCTGACCCTGCTTAGCTTCCGAGATCGGGCACATTCAGTGTGGTGTGGCCGTAGGCTCTGGGCCTAGTGAGTTTTGTACTTTTAAGCATCTAGTCGGCTAGACCTTGCAGTTTTGAAAGGCAATTGTGAAATGGCTCACTTCCTGAACTTGGAGCACAAAAAAGCCTACAGCACCTGGTATTCCCAGGTGGTCTCCCATCCAGGTACTAACTAGGCCCGACACTGCTTAGCTTCCGAGATCAGACGAGATCGGGCGCAATCAGTGTGGTGTGGCCGTAGGCTCTGGGCCTAGTGAGTTTTGTACTTTTAAGCATCTAGTCAGCTAGACCTTGCAGTTTTGAAAGGCAATTGAGAAATGGCTCACTTCCTGAACTTGGAGCACAAAAAAGCCTACAGCACCTGGTATTCCCAGGCGGTCTCCCATCCAGGTACTAACGAGGCCCGACACTGCTTAGCTTCCGAGATCAGACGAGATCGGGCGCATTCAGTGTGGTGTGGCCGTAGGCTCTGGTTCTTGTGAGTTTTGTACTTTTAAGCATCTAGTCGGCTAGACCTTGCAGTTTTGAAAGGCAATTGAGAAATGGCTCACTTCCTGAACTTGGAGTACAAAAAAGCCTACAGCACCTGGTATTCCCAGGCGGTCTTCCATCCAGGTACTAACTAGGCCCGACACTGCTTAGCTTCTGAGATCAGACGAGATCAGGCACATTCAGTGTGGTGTGGCCGTAGGCTCTGGGCCTAGTGAGTTTTGTACTTTTAAGCATCTAGTCGGCTAGACCTTGCAGTTTTAAAAGGCAATTGAGAAAGGGCTCACTTCCTGAACTTGGAGCACAAAAAAGCCTACAGCACCTGGTATTCCCAGGCGGTCTCCCATCCAGGTACTAACTAGGCCTGACACTGCTTAACTTCCGAGATCAGTCGAGATCGGGTGCATTCAGTGTGGTGTGGCCGTAGGCTCTAGGAATGCTAAGAATATTACTCTTATGCATTTGCATTTAGTAAGCTAAGCCATGCAGCCACTTGCAACATGATACCACGCTCATCGCTCGATCAGCGCTCGATCAGGCGAGATATATAAGACTGGTGGGCCCATTCAGGACTCCTATGTCTGGTAGGATAACTTTAATTCATCCATCCTGTGTCTGTTGCAGGGAGGTGGAGAGAACAATCAACACAATAATGGTTTTCTTTCATGCCTCTTGAAGGACTCAATATTCTCTGTACTGCATTACATGTGAAAGTTGATTTATTACCCATGAACACACTACCTGTATGCTAATTCTATGTAAAAAGGTAGCTCCAGCCCTCATGATGTTGTCCAACATTTCCGCTATAAAACGGGATACAATTATTTTGGAAACATACCAAATTTGAAAAATAATTGAGAAGTTGCGCAATTACTAATCATGGAGCACAAAAAAAGCCTACAGCACCTGGTATTCCCAGGCAGTCTCCCATCCAGGTACTAACTAGGCCCGACCCTGCTTAGCTTCCGAGATCGGGCGCATTCAGTGTGGTGTGGCCGTAGGCTCTGGGCCTAGTGAGTTTGTACTTTTAAGCATCTAGTCGGCTAGACCTTGCAGTTTTGAAAGGCAATTGTGAAATGGCTCACTTCCTGAACTTGGAGCACAAAAAAGCCTACAGCACCTGGTATTCCCAGGTGGTCTCCCATCCAGGTACTAACTAGGCCCGACACTGCTTAGCTTCCGAGATCAGACGAGATCGGGCGCATTCAGTGTGGTGTGGCCGTAGGCTCTGGGCCTAGTGAGTTTTGTACTTTTAAGCATCTAGTCGGCTAGACCTTGCAGTTTTGAAAGGCAATTGAGAAATGGCTCACTTCCTGAACTTGGAGTACAAAAAAGCCTACAGCACCTGGTATTCCCAGGCGGTCTCCCATCCAGGTACTAACTAGGCCCGACACTGCTTAGCTTCTGAGATCAGACGAGATCAGGCGCATTCAGTGTGGTGTGGCCGTAGGCTCTGGGCCTAGTGAGTGTTGTACTTTTAAGCATCTAGTCGGCTAGACCTTGCAGTTTTAAAAGGCAATTGAGAAAGGGCTCACTTCCTGAACTTGGAGCACAAAAAAGCCTACAGCACCTGGTATTCCCAGGCGGTCTCCCATCCAGGTACTAACTAGGCCTGACACTGTTTAACTTCCGAGATCAGACGAGATCGGGTGCATTCAGTGTGGTGTGGCCATAGGCTCTAGGAATGCTAAGAATATTACTCTTATGCATTTGCATTTAGTAAGCTAAGCCATGCAGCCACTTGCAACATGATACCACGCTCATCGCTCGATCAGGCTCGATCAGGCGAGATATATAAGACTGGTGGGCCCATTCAGGACTCCTATGTCTGGTAGGATAACTTTAATTCATCCATCCTGTGTCTGTTGCAGGGAGGTGGAGAGAACAATCAACACAATAATGGTTTTCTTTCATGCCTCTTGAAGGACTCAATATTCTCGGTACTGCATTACATGTGAAAGTCGATTTATTACCCATGAACACACTACCTGTATGCTAATTCTATGTAAAAAGGTAGCTCCAGCCCTCATGATGTTGTCCAACATTTCCGCTATAAAACGGGATACAATTATTTTGGAAACATACCAAATTTGAAAAATAATTGAGAAGTTGCGCAATTACTAATCATGGAGCACAAAAAAGCCTACAGCACCTGGTATTCCCAGGCAGTCTCCCATCCAGGTACTAACTAGGCCTGACCCTGCTTAGCTTCCGAGATCGGGCACATTCAGTGTGGTGTGGCCGTAGGCTCTGGGCCTAGTGAGTTTTGTACTTTTAAGCATCTAGTCGGCTAGACCTTGCAGTTTTGAAAGGCAATTGTGAAATGGCTCACTTCCTGAACTTGGAGCACAAAAAAGCCTACAGCACCTGGTATTCCCAGGTGGTCTCCCATCCAGATACTAACTAGGCCCGACACTGCTTAGCTTCCGAGATCAGACGAAATCAGTGTGGTGTGGCCGTAGGCTCTGGGCCTAGTGAGTTTTGTACTTTTAAGCATCTAGTCAGCTAGACCTTGCAGTTTTGAAAGGCAATTGAGAAATGGCTCACTTCCTGAACTTGGAGCACAAAAAAGCCTACAGCACCTGGTATTCCCAGGCGGTCTCCCATCCAGGTACTAACGAGGCCCGACACTGCTTAGCTTCCGAGATCAGACGAGATCGGGCGCATTCAGTGTGGTGTGGCCGTAGGCTCTGGTTCTTGTGAGTTTTGTACTTTTAAGCATCTAGTCGGCTAGACCTTGCAGTTTTGAAAGGCAATTGAGAAATGGCTCACTTCCTGAACTTGGAGTACAAAAAAGCCTACAGCACCTGGTATTCCCAGGCGGTCTTCCATCCAGGTACTAACTAGGCCCGACACTGCTTAGCTTCTGAGATCAGACGAGATCAGGCACATTCAGTGTGGTGTGGCCGTAGGCTCTGGGCCTAGTGAGTTTTGTACTTTTAAGCATCTAGTCGGCTAGACCTTGCAGTTTTAAAAGGCAATTGAGAAAGGGCTCACTTCCTGAACTTGGAGCACAAAAAAGCCTACAGCACCTGGTATTCCCAGGCGGTCTCCCATCCAGGTACTAACTAGGCCTGACACTGCTTAACTTCCGAGATCAGTCGAGATCGGGTGCATTCAGTGTGGTGTGGCCGTAGGCTCTAGGAATGCTAAGAATATTACTCTTATGCATTTGCATTTAGTAAGCTAAGCCATGCAGCCACTTGCAACATGATACCACGCTCATCGCTCGATCAGCGCTCGATCAGGCGAGATATATAAGACTGGTGGGCCCATTCAGGACTCCTATGTCTGGTAGGATAACTTTAATTCATCCATCCTGTGTCTGTTGCAGGGAGGTGGAGAGAACAATCAACACAATAATGGTTTTCTTTCATGCCTCTTGAAGGACTCAATATTCTCTGTACTGCATTACATGTGAAAGTTGATTTATTACCCATGAACACACTACCTGTATGCTAATTCTATGTAAAAAGGTAGCTCCAGCCCTCATGATGTTGTCCAACATTTCCGCTATAAAACGGGATACAATTATTTTGGAAACATACCAAATTTGAAAAATAATTGAGAAGTTGCGCAATTACTAATCATGGAGCACAAAAAAAGCCTACAGCACCTGGTATTCCCAGGCAGTCTCCCATCCAGGTACTAACTAGGCCCGACCCTGCTTAGCTTCCGAGATCGGGCGCATTCAGTGTGGTGTGGCCGTAGGCTCTGGGCCTAGTGAGTTTGTACTTTTAAGCATCTAGTCGGCTAGACCTTGCAGTTTTGAAAGGCAATTGTGAAATGGCTCACTTCCTGAACTTGGAGCACAAAAAAGCCTACAGCACCTGGTATTCCCAGGTGGTCTCCCATCCAGGTACTAACTAGGCCCGACACTGCTTAGCTTCCGAGATCAGACGAGATCGGGCGCATTCAGTGTGGTGTGGCCGTAGGCTCTGGGCCTAGTGAGTTTTGTACTTTTAAGCATCTAGTCGGCTAGACCTTGCAGTTTTGAAAGGCAATTGAGAAATGGCTCACTTCCTGAACTTGGAGTACAAAAAAGCCTACAGCACCTGGTATTCCCAGGTGGTCTCCCATCCAGGTACTAACTAGGCCCGACACTGCTTAGCTTCCGAGATCAGACGAGATCGGGCGCAATCAGTGTGGTGTGGCCGTAGGCTCTGGGCCTAGTGAGTTTTGTACTTTTAAGCATCTAGTCAGCTAGACCTTGCAGTTTTGAAAGGCAATTGAGAAATGGCTCACTTCCTGAACTTGGAGCACAAAAAAGCCTACAGCACCTGGTATTCCCAGGCGGTCTCCCATCCAGGTACTAACGAGGCCCGACACTGCTTAGCTTCCGAGATCAGACGAGATCGGGCGCAATCAGTGTGGTGTGGCCTTAGGCTCTGGGCCTAGTGAGTTTTGTACTTTTAAGCATCTAGTCAGCTAGACCTTGCAATTTTGAAAGGCAATTGAGAAATGGCTCACTTCCTGAACTTGGAGCACAAAAAAGCCTACAGCACCTGGTATTCCCAGGCGGTCTCCCATCCAGGTACTAACGAGGCCCGACACTGCTTAGCTTCCGAGATCAGACGAGATCAGGCGCATTCAGTGTGGTGTGGCCGTAGGCTCTGGTTCTTGTGAGTTTTGTACTTTTAAGCATCTAGTCGGCTAGACCTTGCAGTTTTGAAAGGCAATTGAGAAATGGCTCACTTCCTGAACTTGGAGTACAAAAAAGCCTACAGCACCTGGTATTCCCAGGCGGTCTTCCATCCAGGTACTAACTAGGCCCGACACTGCTTAGCTTCTGAGATCAGACGAGATCAGGCACATTCAGTGTGGTGTGGCCGTAGGCTCTGGGCCTAGTGAGTTTTGTACTTTTAAGCATCTAGTCGGCTAGACCTTGCAGTTTTAAAAGGCAATTGAGAAAGGGCTCACTTCCTGAACTTGGAGCACAAAAAAGCCTACAGCACCTGGTATTCCCAGGCGGTCTCCCATCCAGGTACTAACTAGGCCTGACACTGCTTAACTTCCGAGATCAGTCGAGATCGGGTGCATTCAGTGTGGTGTGGCCGTAGGCTCTAGGAATGCTAAGAATATTACTCTTATGCATTTGCATTTAGTAAGCTAAGCCATGCAGCCACTTGCAACATGATACCACGCTCATCGCTCGATCAGCGCTCGATCAGGCGAGATATATAAGACTGGTGGGCCCATTCAGGACTCCTATGTCTGGTAGGATAACTTTAATTCATCCATCCTGTGTCTGTTGCAGGGAGGTGGAGAGAACAATCAACACAATAATGGTTTTCTTTCATGCCTCTTGAAGGACTCAATATTCTCTGTACTGCATTACATGTGAAAGTTGATTTATTACCCATGAACACACTACCTGTATGCTAATTCTATGTAAAAAGGTAGCTCCAGCCCTCATGATGTTGTCCAACATTTCCGCTATAAAACGGGATACAATTATTTTGGAAACATACCAAATTTGAAAAATAATTGAGAAGTTGCGCAATTACTAATCATGGAGCACAAAAAAAGCCTACAGCACCTGGTATTCCCAGGCAGTCTCCCATCCAGGTACTAACTAGGCCCGACCCTGCTTAGCTTCCGAGATCGGGCGCATTCAGTGTGGTGTGGCCGTAGGCTCTGGGCCTAGTGAGTTTGTACTTTTAAGCATCTAGTCGGCTAGACCTTGCAGTTTTGAAAAGCAATTGTGAAATGGCTCACTTCCTGAACTTGGAGCACAAAAAAGCCTACAGCACCTGGTATTCCCAGGTGGTCTCCCATCCAGGTACTAACTAGGCCCGACACTGCTTAGCTTCCGAGATCAGACGAGATCGGGCGCATTCAGTGTGGTGTGGCCGTAGGCTCTGGGCCTAGTGAGTTTTGTACTTTTAAGCATCTAGTCGGCTAGACCTTGCAGTTTTGAAAGGCAATTGAGAAATGGCTCACTTCCTGAACTTGGAGTACAAAAAAGCCTACAGCACCTGGTATTCCCAGGCGGTCTCCCATCCAGGTACTAACTAGGCCCGACACTGCTTAGCTTCTGAGATCAGACGAGATCAGGCGCATTCAGTGTGGTGTGGCCGTAGGCTCTGGGCCTAGTGAGTGTTGTACTTTTAAGCATCTAGTCGGCTAGACCTTGCAGTTTTAAAAGGCAATTGAGAAAGGGCTCACTTCCTGAACTTGGAGCACAAAAAAGCCTACAGCACCTGGTATTCCCAGGCGGTCTCCCATCCAGGTACTAACTAGGCCTGACACTGCTTAACTTCCGAGATCAGACGAGATCGGGTGCATTCTGTGTGGTGTGGCCGTAGGCTCTAGGAATGCTAAGAATATTACTCTTATGCATTTGCATTTAGTAAGCTAAGCCATGCAGCCACTTGCAACATGATACCACGCTCATCGCTCGATCAGGCTCGATCAGGCGAGATATATAAGACTGGTGGGCCCATTCAGGACTCCTATGTCTGGTAGGATAACTTTAATTCATCCATCCTGTGTCTGTTGCAGGGAGGTGGAGAGAACAATCAACACAATAATGGTTTTCTTTCATGCCTCTTGAAGGACTCAATATTCTCTGTACTGCATTACATGTGAAAGTCGATTTATTACCCATGAACACACTACCTGTATGCTAATTCTATGTAAAAAGGTAGCTCCAGCCCTCATGATGTTGTCCAACATTTCCGCTATAAAACGGGATACAATTATTTTGGAAACATACCAAATTTGAAAAATAATTGAGAAGTTGCGCAATTACTAATCATGGAGCACAAAAAAGCCTACAGCACCTGGTATTCCCAGGCAGTCTCCCATCCAGGTACTAACTAGGCCTGACCCTGCTTAGCTTCCGAGATCGGGCACATTCAGTGTGGTGTGGCCGTAGGCTCTGGGCCTAGTGAGTTTTGTACTTTTAAGCATCTAGTCGGCTAGACCTTGCAGTTTTGAAAGGCAATTGTGAAATGGCTCACTTCCTGAACTTGGAGCACAAAAAAGCCTACAGCACCTGGTATTCCCAGGTGGTCTCCCATCCAGGTACTAACTAGGCCCGACACTGCTTAGCTTCCGAGATCAGACGAGATCGGGCGCAATCAGTGTGGTGTGGCCGTAGGCTCTGGGCCTAGTGAGTTTTGTACTTTTAAGCATCTAGTCAGCTAGACCTTGCAGTTTTGAAAGGCAATTGAGAAATGGCTCACTTCCTGAACTTGGAGCACAAAAAAGCCTACAGCACCTGGTATTCCCAGGCGGTCTCCCATCCAGGTACTAACGAGGCCCGACACTGCTTAGCTTCCGAGATCAGACGAGATCGGGCGCATTCAGTGTGGTGTGGCCGTAGGCTCTGGTTCTTGTGAGTTTTGTACTTTTAAGCATCTAGTCGGCTAGACCTTGCAGTTTTGAAAGGCAATTGAGAAATGGCTCACTTCCTGAACTTGGAGTACAAAAAAGCCTACAGCACCTGGTATTCCCAGGCGGTCTTCCATCCAGGTACTAACTAGGCCCGACACTGCTTAGCTTCTGAGATCAGACGAGATCAGGCACATTCAGTGTGGTGTGGCCGTAGGCTCTGGGCCTAGTGAGTTTTGTACTTTTAAGCATCTAGTCGGCTAGACCTTGCAGTTTTAAAAGGCAATTGAGAAAGGGCTCACTTCCTGAACTTGGAGCACAAAAAAGCCTACAGCACCTGGTATTCCCAGGCGGTCTCCCATCCAGGTACTAACTAGGCCTGACACTGCTTAACTTCCGAGATCAGTCGAGATCGGGTGCATTCAGTGTGGTGTGGCCGTAGGCTCTAGGAATGCTAAGAATATTACTCTTATGCATTTGCATTTAGTAAGCTAAGCCATGCAGCCACTTGCAACATGATACCACGCTCATCGCTCGATCAGCGCTCGATCAGGCGAGATATATAAGACTGGTGGGCCCATTCAGGACTCCTATGTCTGGTAGGATAACTTTAATTCATCCATCCTGTGTCTGTTGCAGGGAGGTGGAGAGAACAATCAACACAATAATGGTTTTCTTTCATGCCTCTTGAAGGACTCAATATTCTCTGTACTGCATTACATGTGAAAGTTGATTTATTACCCATGAACACACTACCTGTATGCTAATTCTATGTAAAAAGGTAGCTCCAGCCCTCATGATGTTGTCCAACATTTCCGCTATAAAACGGGATACAATTATTTTGGAAACATACCAAATTTGAAAAATAATTGAGAAGTTGCGCAATTACTAATCATGGAGCACAAAAAAAGCCTACAGCACCTGGTATTCCCAGGCAGTCTCCCATCCAGGTACTAACTAGGCCCGACCCTGCTTAGCTTCCGAGATCGGGCGCATTCAGTGTGGTGTGGCCGTAGGCTCTGGGCCTAGTGAGTTTGTACTTTTAAGCATCTAGTCGGCTAGACCTTGCAGTTTTGAAAGGCAATTGTGAAATGGCTCACTTCCTGAACTTGGAGCACAAAAAAGCCTACAGCACCTGGTATTCCCAGGTGGTCTCCCATCCAGGTACTAACTAGGCCCGACACTGCTTAGCTTCCGAGATCAGACGAGATCGGGCGCATTCAGTGTGGTGTGGCCGTAGGCTCTGGGCCTCGTGAGTTTTGTACTTTTAAGCATCTAGTCGGCTAGACCTTGCAGTTTTGAAAGGCAATTGAGAAATGGCTCACTTCCTGAACTTGGAGTACAAAAAAGCCTACAGCACCTGGTATTCCCAGGCGGTCTCCCATCCAGGTACTAACTAGGCCCGACACTGCTTAGCTTCTGAGATCAGACGAGATCAGGCGCATTCAGTGTGGTGTGGCCGTAGGCTCTGGGCCTAGTGAGTGTTGTACTTTTAAGCATCTAGTCGGCTAGACCTTGCAGTTTTAAAAGGCAATTGAGAAAGGGCTCACTTCCTGAACTTGGAGCACAAAAAAGCCTACAGCACCTGGTATTCCCAGGCGGTCTCCCATCCAGGTACTAACTAGGCCTGACACTGCTTAACTTCCGAGATCAGACGAGATCGGGTGCATTCAGTGTGGTGTGGCCATAGGCTCTAGGAATGCTAAGAATATTACTCTTATGCATTTGCATTTAGTAAGCTAAGCCATGCAGCCACTTGCAACATGATACCACGCTCATCGCTCGATCAGGCTCGATCAGGCGAGATATATAAGACTGGTGGGCCCATTCAGGACTCCTATGTCTGGTAGGATAACTTTAATTCATCCATCCTGTGTCTGTTGCAGGGAGGTGGAGAGAACAATCAACACAATAATGGTTTTCTTTCATGCCTCTTGAAGGACTCAATATTCTCGGTACTGCATTACATGTGAAAGTCGATTTATTACCCATGAACACACTACCTGTATGCTAATTCTATGTAAAAAGGTAGCTCCAGCCCTCATGATGTTGTCCAACATTTCCGCTATAAAACGGGATACAATTATTTTGGAAACATACCAAATTTGAAAAATAATTGAGAAGTTGCGCAATTACTAATCATGGAGCACAAAAAAGCCTACAGCACCTGGTATTCCCAGGCAGTCTCCCATCCAGGTACTAACTAGGCCTGACCCTGCTTAGCTTCCGAGATCGGGCACATTCAGTGTGGTGTGGCCGTAGGCTCTGGGCCTAGTGAGTTTTGTACTTTTAAGCATCTAGTCGGCTAGACCTTGCAGTTTTGAAAGGCAATTGTGAAATGGCTCACTTCCTGAACTTGGAGCACAAAAAAGCCTACAGCACCTGGTATTCCCAGGTGGTCTCCCATCCAGATACTAACTAGGCCCGACACTGCTTAGCTTCCGAGATCAGACGAAATCAGTGTGGTGTGGCCGTAGGCTCTGGGCCTAGTGAGTTTTGTACTTTTAAGCATCTAGTCAGCTAGACCTTGCAGTTTTGAAAGGCAATTGAGAAATGGCTCACTTCCTGAACTTGGAGCACAAAAAAGCCTACAGCACCTGGTATTCCCAGGCGGTCTCCCATCCAGGTACTAACGAGGCCCGACACTGCTTAGCTTCCGAGATCAGACGAGATCGGGCGCATTCAGTGTGGTGTGGCCGTAGGCTCTGGTTCTTGTGAGTTTTGTACTTTTAAGCATCTAGTCGGCTAGACCTTGCAGTTTTGAAAGGCAATTGAGAAATGGCTCACTTCCTGAACTTGGAGTACAAAAAAGCCTACAGCACCTGGTATTCCCAGGCGGTCTTCCATCCAGGTACTAACTAGGCCCGACACTGCTTAGCTTCTGAGATCAGACGAGATCAGGCACATTCAGTGTGGTGTGGCCGTAGGCTCTGGGCCTAGTGAGTTTTGTACTTTTAAGCATCTAGTCGGCTAGACCTTGCAGTTTTAAAAGGCAATTGAGAAAGGGCTCACTTCCTGAACTTGGAGCACAAAAAAGCCTACAGCACCTGGTATTCCCAGGCGGTCTCCCATCCAGGTACTAACTAGGCCTGACACTGCTTAACTTCCGAGATCAGTCGAGATCGGGTGCATTCAGTGTGGTGTGGCCGTAGGCTCTAGGAATGCTAAGAATATTACTCTTATGCATTTGCATTTAGTAAGCTAAGCCATGCAGCCACTTGCAACATGATACCACGCTCATCGCTCGATCAGCGCTCGATCAGGCGAGATATATAAGACTGGTGGGCCCATTCAGGACTCCTATGTCTGGTAGGATAACTTTAATTCATCCATCCTGTGTCTGTTGCAGGGAGGTGGAGAGAACAATCAACACAATAATGGTTTTCTTTCATGCCTCTTGAAGGACTCAATATTCTCTGTACTGCATTACATGTGAAAGTTGATTTATTACCCATGAACACACTACCTGTATGCTAATTCTATGTAAAAAGGTAGCTCCAGCCCTCATGATGTTGTCCAACATTTCCGCTATAAAACGGGATACAATTATTTTGGAAACATACCAAATTTGAAAAATAATTGAGAAGTTGCGCAATTACTAATCATGGAGCACAAAAAAAGCCTACAGCACCTGGTATTCCCAGGCAGTCTCCCATCCAGGTACTAACTAGGCCCGACCCTGCTTAGCTTCCGAGATCGGGCGCATTCAGTGTGGTGTGGCCGTAGGCTCTGGGCCTAGTGAGTTTGTACTTTTAAGCATCTAGTCGGCTAGACCTTGCAGTTTTGAAAGGCAATTGTGAAATGGCTCACTTCCTGAACTTGGAGCACAAAAAAGCCTACAGCACCTGGTATTCCCAGGTGGTCTCCCATCCAGGTACTAACTAGGCCCGACACTGCTTAGCTTCCGAGATCAGACGAGATCGGGCGCATTCAGTGTGGTGTGGCCGTAGGCTCTGGGCCTAGTGAGTTTTGTACTTTTAAGCATCTAGTCGGCTAGACCTTGCAGTTTTGAAAGGCAATTGAGAAATGGCTCACTTCCTGAACTTGGAGTACAAAAAAGCCTACAGCACCTGGTATTCCCAGGCGGTCTCCCATCCAGGTACTAACTAGGCCCGACACTGCTTAGCTTCTGAGATCAGACGAGATCAGGCGCATTCAGTGTGGTGTGGCCGTAGGCTCTGGGCCTAGTGAGTGTTGTACTTTTAAGCATCTAGTCGGCTAGACCTTGCAGTTTTAAAAGGCAATTGAGAAAGGGCTCACTTCCTGAACTTGGAGCACAAAAAAGCCTACAGCACCTGGTATTCCCAGGCGGTCTCCCATCCAGGTACTAACTAGGCCTGACACTGCTTAACTTCCGAGATCGGGTGCATTCAGTGTGGTGTGGCCATAGGCTCTAGGAATGCTAAGAATATTACTCTTATGCATTTGCATTTAGTAAGCTAAGCCATGCAGCCACTTGCAACATGATACCACGCTCATCGCTCGATCAGGCTCGATCAGGCGAGATATATAAGACTGGTGGGCCCATTCAGGACTCCTATGTCTGGTAGGATAACTTTAATTCATCCATCCTGTGTCTGTTGCAGGGAGGTGGAGAGAACAATCAACACAATAATGGTTTTCTTTCATGCCTCTTGAAGGACTCAATATTCTCTGTACTGCATTACATGTGAAAGTCGATTTATTACCCATGAACACACTGCCTGTATGCTAATTCTATGTAAAAAGGTAGCTCCAGCCCTCATGATGTTGTCCAACATTTCCGCTATAAAACGGGATACAATTATTTTGGAAACATACCAAATTTGAAAAATAATTGAGAAGTTGCGCAATTACTAATCATGGAGCACAAAAAAGCCTACAGCACCTGGTATTCCCAGGCAGTCTCCCATCCAGGTACTAACTAGGCCTGACCCTGCTTAGCTTCCGAGATCGGGCACATTCAGTG
>NW_027182325.1:1015000-1017500 GCF_040938575.1 Ambystoma mexicanum | reverse complement strand
GACTGGTGGGCCCATTCAGGACTCCTATGTCTGGTAGGATAACTTTAATTCATCCATCCTGTGTCTGTTGCAGGGAGGTGGAGAGAACAATCAACACAATAATGGTTTTCTTTCATGCCTCTTGAAGGACTCAATATTCTCTGTACTGCATTACATGTGAAAGTTGATTTATTACCCATGAACACACTACCTGTATGCTAATTCTATGTAAAAAGGTAGCTCCAGCCCTCATGATGTTGTCCAACATTTCCGCTATAAAACGGGATACAATTATTTTGGAAACATACCAAATTTGAAAAATAATTGAGAAGTTGCGCAATTACTAATCATGGAGCACAAAAAAAGCCTACAGCACCTGGTATTCCCAGGCAGTCTCCCATCCAGGTACTAACTAGGCCTGACCCTGCTTAGCTTCCGAGATCGGGCGCATTCAGTGTGGTGTGGCCGTAGGCTCTGGGCCTAGTGAGTTTGTACTTTTAAGCATCTAGTCGGCTAGACCTTGCAGTTTTGAAAGGCAATTGTGAAATGGCTCACTTCCTGAACTTGGAGCACAAAAAAGCCTACAGCACCTGGTATTCCCAGGTGGTCTCCCATCCAGGTACTAACTAGGCCCGACACTGCTTAGCTTCCGAGATCAGACGAGATCGGGCGCATTCAGTGTGGTGTGGCCGTAGGCTCTGGGCCTAGTGAGTTTTGTACTTTTAAGCATCTAGTCGGCTAGACCTTGCAGTTTTGAAAGGCAATTGAGAAATGGCTCACTTCCTGAACTTGGAGTACAAAAAAGCCTACAGCACCTGGTATTCCCAGGCGGTCTCCCATCCAGGTACTAACTAGGCCCGACACTGCTTAGCTTCTGAGATCAGACGAGATCAGGCGCATTCAGTGTGGTGTGGCCGTAGGCTCTGGGCCTAGTGAGTGTTGTACTTTTAAGCATCTAGTCGGCTAGACCTTGCAGTTTTAAAAGGCAATTGAGAAAGGGCTCACTTCCTGAACTTGGAGCACAAAAAAGCCTACAGCACCTGGTATTCCCAGGCGGTCTCCCATCCAGGTACTAACTAGGCCTGACACTGCTTAACTTCCGAGATCGGGTGCATTCAGTGTGGTGTGGCCATAGGCTCTAGGAATGCTAAGAATATTACTCTTATGCATTTGCATTTAGTAAGCTAAGCCATGCAGCCACTTGCAACATGATACCACGCTCATCGCTCGATCAGGCTCGATCAGGCGAGATATATAAGACTGGTGGGCCCATTCAGGACTCCTATGTCTGGTAGGATAACTTTAATTCATCCATCCTGTGTCTGTTGCAGGGAGGTGGAGAGAACAATCAACACAATAATGGTTTTCTTTCATGCCTCTTGAAGGACTCAATATTCTCTGTACTGCATTACATGTGAAAGTCGATTTATTACCCATGAACACACTGCCTGTATGCTAATTCTATGTAAAAAGGTAGCTCCAGCCCTCATGATGTTGTCCAACATTTCCGCTATAAAACGGGATACAATTATTTTGGAAACATACCAAATTTGAAAAATAATTGAGAAGTTGCGCAATTACTAATCATGGAGCACAAAAAAGCCTACAGCACCTGGTATTCCCAGGCAGTCTCCCATCCAGGTACTAACTAGGCCTGACCCTGCTTAGCTTCCGAGATCGGGCACATTCAGTGTGGTGTGGCCGTAGGCTCTGGGCCTAGTGAGTTTTGTACTTTTAAGCATCTAGTCGGCTAGACCTTGCAGTTTTGAAAGGCAATTGTGAAATGGCTCACTTCCTGAACTTGGAGCACAAAAAAGCCTACAGCACCTGGTATTCCCAGGTGGTCTCCCATCCAGGTACTAACTAGGCCCGACACTGCTTAGCTTCCGAGATCAGACGAGATCGGGCGCAATCAGTGTGGTGTGGCCGTAGGCTCTGGGCCTAGTGAGTTTTGTACTTTTAAGCATCTAGTCAGCTAGACCTTGCAGTTTTGAAAGGCAATTGAGAAATGGCTCACTTCCTGAACTTGGAGCACAAAAAAGCCTACAGCACCTGGTATTCCCAGGCGGTCTCCCATCCAGGTACTAACGAGGCCCGACACTGCTTAGCTTCCGAGATCAGACGAGATCGGGCGCATTCAGTGTGGTGTGGCCGTAGGCTCTGGTTCTTGTGAGTTTTGTACTTTTAAGCATCTAGTCGGCTAGACCTTGCAGTTTTGAAAGGCAATTGAGAAATGGCTCACTTCCTGAACTTGGAGTACAAAAAAGCCTACAGCACCTGGTATTCCCAGGCGGTCTTCCATCCACGTACTAACTAGGCCCGACACTGCTTAGCTTCTGAGATCAGACGAGATCAGGCACATTCAGTGTGGTGTGGCCGTAGGCTCTGGGCCTAGTGAGTTTTGTACTTTTAAGCATCTAGTCGGCTAGACCTTGCAGTTTTAAAAGGCAATTGAGAAAGGGCTCACTTCCTGAACTTGGAGCACAAAAAAGCCTACAGCACCTGGTATTCCCAGGCGGTC
>NW_027182325.1:1007500-1012500 GCF_040938575.1 Ambystoma mexicanum | reverse complement strand
AACTAGGCCCGACACTGCTTAGCTTCTGAGATCAGACGAGATCAGGCGCATTCAGTGTGGTGTGGCCGTAGGCTCTGGGCCTAGTGAGTGTTGTACTTTTAAGCATCTAGTCGGCTAGACCTTGCAGTTTTAAAAGGCAATTGAGAAAGGGCTCACTTCCTGAACTTGGAGCACAAAAAAGCCTACAGCACCTGGTATTCCCAGGCGGTCTCCCATCCAGGTACTAACTAGGCCTGACACTGCTTAACTTCCGAGATCGGGTGCATTCAGTGTGGTGTGGCCATAGGCTCTAGGAATGCTAAGAATATTACTCTTATGCATTTGCATTTAGTAAGCTAAGCCATGCAGCCACTTGCAACATGATACCACGCTCATCGCTCGATCAGGCTCGATCAGGCGAGATATATAAGACTGGTGGGCCCATTCAGGACTCCTATGTCTGGTAGGATAACTTTAATTCATCCATCCTGTGTCTGTTGCAGGGAGGTGGAGAGAACAATCAACACAATAATGGTTTTCTTTCATGCCTCTTGAAGGACTCAATATTCTCTGTACTGCATTACATGTGAAAGTCGATTTATTACCCATGAACACACTGCCTGTATGCTAATTCTATGTAAAAAGGTAGCTCCAGCCCTCATGATGTTGTCCAACATTTCCGCTATAAAACGGGATACAATTATTTTGGAAACATACCAAATTTGAAAAATAATTGAGAAGTTGCGCAATTACTAATCATGGAGCACAAAAAAGCCTACAGCACCTGGTATTCCCAGGCAGTCTCCCATCCAGGTACTAACTAGGCCTGACCCTGCTTAGCTTCCGAGATCGGGCACATTCAGTGTGGTGTGGCCGTAGGCTCTGGGCCTAGTGAGTTTTGTACTTTTAAGCATCTAGTCGGCTAGACCTTGCAGTTTTGAAAGGCAATTGTGAAATGGCTCACTTCCTGAACTTGGAGCACAAAAAAGCCTACAGCACCTGGTATTCCCAGGTGGTCTCCCATCCAGGTACTAACTAGGCCCGACACTGCTTAGCTTCCGAGATCAGACGAGATCGGGCGCAATCAGTGTGGTGTGGCCGTAGGCTCTGGGCCTAGTGAGTTTTGTACTTTTAAGCATCTAGTCAGCTAGACCTTGCAGTTTTGAAAGGCAATTGAGAAATGGCTCACTTCCTGAACTTGGAGCACAAAAAAGCCTACAGCACCTGGTATTCCCAGGCGGTCTCCCATCCAGGTACTAACGAGGCCCGACACTGCTTAGCTTCCGAGATCAGACGAGATCGGGCGCATTCAGTGTGGTGTGGCCGTAGGCTCTGGTTCTTGTGAGTTTTGTACTTTTAAGCATCTAGTCGGCTAGACCTTGCAGTTTTGAAAGGCAATTGAGAAATGGCTCACTTCCTGAACTTGGAGTACAAAAAAGCCTACAGCACCTGGTATTCCCAGGCGGTCTTCCATCCACGTACTAACTAGGCCCGACACTGCTTAGCTTCTGAGATCAGACGAGATCAGGCACATTCAGTGTGGTGTGGCCGTAGGCTCTGGGCCTAGTGAGTTTTGTACTTTTAAGCATCTAGTCGGCTAGACCTTGCAGTTTTAAAAGGCAATTGAGAAAGGGCTCACTTCCTGAACTTGGAGCACAAAAAAGCCTACAGCACCTGGTATTCCCAGGCGGTCTCCCATCCAGGTACTAACTAGGCCTGACACTGCTTAACTTCCGAGATCAGTCGAGATCGGGTGCATTCAGTGTGGTGTGGCCGTAGGCTCTAGGAATGCTAAGAATATTACTCTTATGCATTTGCATTTAGTAAGCTAAGCCATGCAGCCACTTGCAACATGATACCACGCTCATCGCTCGATCAGGCTCGATCAGGCGAGATATATAAGACTGGTGGGCCCATTCAGGACTCCTATGTCTGGTAGGATAACTTTAATTCATCCATCCTGTGTCTGTTGCAGGGAGGTGGAGAGAACAATCAACACAATAATGGTTTTCTTTCATGCCTCTTGAAGGACTCAATATTCTCTGTACTGCATTACATGTGAAAGTCGATTTATTACCCATGAACACACTAACTGTATGCTAATTCTATGTAAAAAGGTAGCTCCAGCCCTCATGATGTTGTCCAACATTTCCGCTATAAAACGGGATACAATTATTTTGGAAACATACCAAATTTGAAAAATAATTGAGAAGTTGCGCAATTACTAATCATGGAGCACAAAAAAGCCTACAGCACCTGGTATTCCCAGGCAGTCTCCCATCCAGGTACTAACTAGGCCTGACCCTGCTTAGCTTCCGAGATCGGGCACATTCAGTGTGGTGTGGCTGTAGGCTCTGGGCCTAGTGAGTTTTGTACTTTTAAGCATCTAGTCGGCTAGACCTTGCAGTTTTAAAAGGCAATTGAGAAAGGGCTCACTTCCTGAACTTGGAGCACAAAAAAGCCTACAGCACCTGGTATTCCCAGGCGGTCTCCCATCCAGGTACTAACTAGGCCTGACACTGCTTAACTTCCGAGATCAGAAGAGATCGGGTGCATTCAGTGTGGTGTGGCCGTAGGCTCTAGGAATGCTAAGAATATTACTCTTATGCATTTGCATTTAGTAAGCTAAGCCATGCAGCCACTTGCAACATGATACCACGCTCATCGCTCGATCAGGCTCGATCAGGCGAGATATATAAGACTGGTGGGCCCATTCAGGACTCCTATGTCTGGTAGGATAACTTTAATTCATCCATCCTGTGTCTGTTGCAGGGAGGTGGAGAGAACAATCAACACAATAATGGTTTTCTTTCATGCCTCTTGAAGGACTCAATATTCTCTGTACTGCATTACATGTGAAAGTCGATTTATTACCCATGAAGACACTGCCTGTATGCTAATTCTATGTAAAAAGGTAGCTCCAGCCCTCATGATGTTGTCCAACATTTCCGCTATAAAACGGGATACAATTATTTTGGAAACATACCAAATTTGAAAAATAATTGAGAAGTTGCGCAATTACTAATCATGGAGCACAAAAAAGCCTACAGCACCTGGTATTCCCAGGCAGTCTCCCATCCAGGTACTAACTAGGCCTGACCCTGCTTAGCTTCCGAGATCGGGCACATTCAGTGTGGTGTGGCCGTAGGCTCTGGGCCTAGTGAGTTTTGTACTTTTAAGCATCTAGTCGGCTAGACCTTGCAGTTTTGAAAGGCAATTGTGAAATGGCTCACTTCCTGAACTTGGAGCACAAAAAAGCCTACAGCACCTGGTATTCCCAGGTGGTCTCCCATCCAGGTACTAACTAGGCCCGACACTGCTTAGCTTCCGAGATCAGACGAGATCGGGCGCAATCAGTGTGGTGTGGCCGTAGGCTCTGGGCCTAGTGAGTTTTGTACTTTTAAGCATCTAGTCAGCTAGACCTTGCAGTTTTGAAAGGCAATTGAGAAATGGCTCACTTCCTGAACTTGGAGCACAAAAAAGCCTACAGCACCTGGTATTCCCAGGCGGTCTCCCATCCAGGTACTAACGAGGCCCGACACTGCTTAGCTTCCGAGATCAGACGAGATCGGGCGCAATCAGTGTGGTGTGGCCGTAGGCTCTGGGCCTAGTGAGTTTTGTACTTTTAAGCATCTAGTCAGCTAGACCTTGCAATTTTGAAAGGCAATTGAGAAATGGCTCACTTCCTGAACTTGGAGCACAAAAAAGCCTACAGCACCTGGTATTCCCAGGCGGTCTCCCATCCAGGTACTAACGAGGCCCGACACTGCTTAGCTTCCGAGATCAGACGAGATCGGGCGCATTCAGTGTGGTGTGGCCGTAGGCTCTGGTTCTTGTGAGTTTTGTACTTTTAAGCATCTAGTCGGCTAGACCTTGCAGTTTTGAAAGGCAATTGAGAAATGGCTCACTTCCTGAACTTGGAGTACAAAAAAGCCTACAGCACCTGGTATTCCCAGGCGGTCTTCCATCCAGGTACTAACTAGGCCCGACACTGCTTAGCTTCTGAGATCAGACGAGATCAGGCACATTCAGTGTGGTGTGGCCGTAGGCTCTGGGCCTAGTGAGTTTTGTACTTTTAAGCATCTAGTCGGCTAGACCTTGCAGTTTTAAAAGGCAATTGAGAAAGGGCTCACTTCCTGAACTTGGAGCACAAAAAAGCCTACAGCACCTGGTATTCCCAGGCAGTCTCCCATCCAGGTACTAACTAGGCCTGACACTGCTTAACTTCCGAGATCAGTCGAGATCGGGTGCATTCAGTGTGGTGTGGCCGTAGGCTCTAGGAATGCTAAGAATATTACTCTTATGCATTTGCATTTAGTAAGCTAAGCCATGCAGCCACTTGCAACATGATACCACGCTCATCGCTCGATCAGGCTCGATCAGGCGAGATATATAAGACTGGTGGGCCCATTCAGGACTCCTATGTCTGGTAGGATAACTTTAATTCATCCATCCTGTGTCTGTTGCAGGGAGGTGGAGAGAACAATCAACACAATAATGGTTTTCTTTCATGCCTCTTGAAGGACTCAATATTCTCTGTACTGCATTACATGTGAAAGTTGATTTATTACCCATGAACACACTACCTGTATGCTAATTCTATGTAAAAAGGTAGCTCCAGCCCTCATGATGTTGTCCAACATTTCCGCTATAAAACGGGATACAATTATTTTGGAAACATACCAAATTTGAAAAATAATTGAGAAGTTGCGCAATTACTAATCATGGAGCACAAAAAAAGCCTACAGCACCTGGTATTCCCAGGCAGTCTCCCATCCAGGTACTAACTAGGCCCGACCCTGCTTAGCTTCCGAGATCGGGCGCATTCAGTGTGGTGTGGCCGTAGGCTCTGGGCCTAGTGAGTTTGTACTTTTAAGCATCTAGTCGGCTAGACCTTGCAGTTTTGAAAGGCAATTGTGAAATGGCTCACTTCCTGAACTTGGAGCACAAAAAAGCCTACAGCACCTGGTATTCCCAGGTGGTCTCCCATCCAGGTACTAACTAGGCCCGACACTGCTTAG
>NW_027182325.1:1002500-1005000 GCF_040938575.1 Ambystoma mexicanum | reverse complement strand
AACACACTACCTGTATGCTAATTCTATGTAAAAAGGTAGCTCCAGCCCTCATGATGTTGTCCAACATTTCCGCTATAAAACGGGATACAATTATTTTGGAAACATACCAAATTTGAAAAATAATTGAGAAGTTGCGCAATTACTAATCATGGAGCACAAAAAAAGCCTACAGCACCTGGTATTCCCAGGCAGTCTCCCATCCAGGTACTAACTAGGCCCGACCCTGCTTAGCTTCCGAGATCGGGCGCATTCAGTGTGGTGTGGCCGTAGGCTCTGGGCCTAGTGAGTTTGTACTTTTAAGCATCTAGTCGGCTAGACCTTGCAGTTTTGAAAGGCAATTGTGAAATGGCTCACTTCCTGAACTTGGAGCACAAAAAAGCCTACAGCACCTGGTATTCCCAGGTGGTCTCCCATCCAGGTACTAACTAGGCCCGACACTGCTTAGCTTCCGAGATCAGACAAGATCGGGCGCATTCAGTGTGGTGTGGCCGTAGGCTCTGGGCCTAGTGAGTTTTGTACTTTTAAGCATCTAGTCGGCTAGACCTTGCAGTTTTGAAAGGCAATTGAGAAATGGCTCACTTCCTGAACTTGGAGTACAAAAAAGCCTACAGCACCTGGTATTCCCAGGCGGTCTCCCATCCAGGTACTAACTAGGCCCGACACTGCTTAGCTTCTGAGATCAGACGAGATCAGGCGCATTCAGTGTGGTGTGGCCGTAGGCTCTGGGCCTAGTGAGTGTTGTACTTTTAAGCATCTAGTCGGCTAGACCTTGCAGTTTTAAAAGGCAATTGAGAAAGGGCTCACTTCCTGAACTTGGAGCACAAAAAAGCCTACAGCACCTGGTATTCCCAGGCGGTCTCCCATCCAGGTACTAACTAGGCCTGACACTGCTTAACTTCCGAGATCAGACGAGATCGGGTGCATTCAGTGTGGTGTGGCCGTAGGCTCTAGGAATGCTAAGAATATTACTCTTATGCATTTGCATTTAGTAAGCTAAGCCATGCAGCCACTTGCAACATGATACCACGCTCATCGCTCGATCAGGCTCGATCAGGCGAGATATATAAGACTGGTGGGCCCATTCAGGACTCCTATGTCTGGTAGGATAACTTTAATTCATCCATCCTGTGTCTGTTGCAGGGAGGTGGAGAGAACAATCAACACAATAATGGTTTTCTTTCATGCCTCTTGAAGGACTCAATATTCTCTGTACTGCATTACATGTGAAAGTCGATTTATTACCCATGAACACACTGCCTGTATGCTAATTCTATGTAAAAAGGTAGCTCCAGCCCTCATGATGTTGTCCAACATTTCCGCTATAAAACGGGATACAATTATTTTGGAAACATACCAAATTTGAAAAATAATTGAGAAGTTGCGCAATTACTAATCATGGAGCACAAAAAAGCCTACAGCACCTGGTATTCCCAGGCAGTCTCCCATCCAGGTACTAACTAGGCCTGACCCTGCTTAGCTTCCGAGATCGGGCACATTCAGTGTGGTGTGGCCGTAGGCTCTGGGCCTAGTGAGTTTTGTACTTTTAAGCATCTAGTCGGCTAGACCTTGCAGTTTTGAAAGGCAATTGTGAAATGGCTCACTTCCTGAACTTGGAGCACAAAAAAGCCAACAGCACCTGGTATTCCCAGGTGGTCTCCCATCCAGGTACTAACTAGGCCCGACACTGCTTAGCTTCCGAGATCAGACGAGATCGGGCGCAATCAGTGTGGTGTGGCCGTAGGCTCTGGGCCTAGTGAGTTTTGTACTTTTAAGCATCTAGTCAGCTAGACCTTGCAGTTTTGAAAGGCAATTGAGAAATGGCTCACTTCCTGAACTTGGAGCACAAAAAAGCCTACAGCACCTGGTATTCCCAGGCGGTCTCCCATCCAGGTACTAACGAGGCCCGACACTGCTTAGCTTCCGAGATCAGACGAGATCGGGCGCAATCAGTGTGGTGTGGCCGTAGGCTCTGGGCCTAGTGAGTTTTGTACTTTTAAGCATCTAGTCAGCTAGACCTTGCAATTTTGAAAGGCAATTGAGAAATGGCTCACTTCCTGAACTTGGAGCACAAAAAAGCCTACAGCACCTGGTATTCCCAGGCGGTCTCCCATCCAGGTACTAACGAGGCCCGACACTGCTTAGCTTCCGAGATCAGACGAGATCGGGCGCATTCAGTGTGGTGTGGCCGTAGGCTCTGGTTCTTGTGAGTTTTGTACTTTTAAGCATCTAGTCGGCTAGACCTTGCAGTTTTGAAAGGCAATTGAGAAATGGCTCACTTCCTGAACTTGGAGTACAAAAAAGCCTACAGCACCTGGTATTCCCAGGCGGTCTTCCATCCAGGTACTAACTAGGCCCGACACTGCTTAGCTTCTGAGATCAGACGAGATCAGGCACATTCAGTGTGGTGTGGCCGTAGGCTCTGGGCCTAGTGAGTTTTGTACTTTTAAGCATCTAGTCGGCTAGACCTTGCAGTTTTAAAAGGCAATTGAGAAAGGGCTCA
>NW_027182325.1:985000-997500 GCF_040938575.1 Ambystoma mexicanum | reverse complement strand
GAACTTGGAGTACAAAAAAGCCTACAGCACCTGGTATTCCCAGGCGGTCTTCCATCCAGGTACTAACTAGGCCCGACACTGCTTAGCTTCTGAGATCAGACGAGATCAGGCACATTCAGTGTGGTGTGGCCGTAGGCTCTGGGCCTAGTGAGTTTTGTACTTTTAAGCATCTAGTCGGCTAGACCTTGCAGTTTTAAAAGGCAATTGAGAAAGGGCTCACTTCCTGAACTTGGAGCACAAAAAAGCCTACAGCACCTGGTATTCCCAGGCGGTCTCCCATCCAGGTACTAACTAGGCCTGACACTGCTTAACTTCCGAGATCAGTCGAGATCGGGTGCATTCAGTGTGGTGTGGCCGTAGGCTCTAGGAATGCTAAGAATATTACTCTTATGCATTTGCATTTAGTAAGCTAAGCCATGCAGCCACTTGCAACATGATACCACGCTCATCGCTCGATCAGGCTCGATCAGGCGAGATATATAAGACTGGTGGGCCCATTCAGGACTCCTATGTCTGGTAGGATAACTTTAATTCATCCATCCTGTGTCTGTTGCAGGGAGGTGGAGAGAACAATCAACACAATAATGGTTTTCTTTCATGCCTCTTGAAGGACTCAATATTCTCTGTACTGCATTACATGTGAAAGTTGTTTTATTACCCATGAACACACTACCTGTATGCTAATTCTATGTAAAAAGGTAGCTCCAGCCCTCATGATGTTGTCCAACATTTCCGCTATAAAACGGGATACAATTATTTTGGAAACATACCAAATTTGAAAAATAATTGAGAAGTTGCGCAATTACTAATCATGGAGCACAAAAAAAGCCTACAGCACCTGGTATTCCCAGGCAGTCTCCCATCCAGGTACTAACTAGGCCCGACCCTGCTTAGCTTCCGAGATCGGGCGCATTCAGTGTGGTGTGGCCGTAGGCTCTGGGCCTAGTGAGTTTGTACTTTTAAGCATCTAGTCGGCTAGACCTTGCAGTTTTGAAAGGCAATTGTGAAATGGCTCACTTCCTGAACTTGGAGCACAAAAAAGCCTACAGCACCTGGTATTCCCAGGTGGTCTCCCATCCAGGTACTAACTAGGCCCGACACTGCTTAGCTTCCGAGATCAGACGAGATCGGGCGCATTCAGTGTGGTGTGGCCGTAGGCTCTGGGCCTAGTGAGTTTTGTACTTTTAAGCATCTAGTCGGCTAGACCTTGCAGTTTTGAAAGGCAATTGAGAAATGGCTCACTTCCTGAACTTGGAGTACAAAAAAGCCTACAGCACCTGGTATTCCCAGGCGGTCTCCCATCCAGGTACTAACTAGGCCTGACACTGCTTAACTTCCGAGATCAGACGAGATCGGGTGCATTCAGTGTGGTGTGGCCGTAGGCTCTAGGAATGCTAAGAATATTACTCTTATGCATTTGCATTTAGTAAGCTAAGCCATGCAGCCACTTGCAACATGATACCACGCTCATCGCTCGATCAGGCTCGATCAGGCGAGATATATAAGACTGGTGGGCCCATTCAGGACTCCTATGTCTGGTAGGATAACTTTAATTCATCCATCCTGTGTCTGTTGCAGGGAGGTGGAGAGAACAATCAACACAATAATGGTTTTCTTTCATGCCTCTTGAAGGACTCAATATTCTCTGTACTGCATTACATGTGAAAGTCGATTTATTACCCATGAACACACTACCTGTATGCTAATTCTATGTAAAAAGGTAGCTCCAGCCCTCATGATGTTGTCCAACATTTCCGCTATAAAACGGGATACAATTATTTTGGAAACATACCAAATTTGAAAAATAATTGAGAAGTTGCGCAATTACTAATCATGGAGCACAAAAAAGCCTACAGCACCTGGTATTCCCAGGCAGTCTCCCATCCAGGTACTAACTAGGCCTGACCCTGCTTAGCTTCCGAGATCGGGCACATTCAGTGTGGTGTGGCCGTAGGCTCTGGGCCTAGTGAGTTTTGTACTTTTAAGCATCTAGTCGGCTAGACCTTGCAGTTTTGAAAGGCAATTGTGAAATGGCTCACTTCCTGAACTTGGAGCACAAAAAAGCCTACAGCACCTGGTATTCCCAGGTGGTCTCCCATCCAGGTACTAACTAGGCCCGACACTGCTTAGCTTCCGAGATCAGACGAAATCAGTGTGGTGTGGCCGTAGGCTCTGGGCCTAGTGAGTTTTGTACTTTTAAGCATCTAGTCAGCTAGACCTTGCAGTTTTGAAAGGAAATTGAGAAATGGCTCACTTCCTGAACTTGGAGCAGAAAAAAGCCTACAGCACCTGGTATTCCCAGGCGGTCTCCCATCCAGGTACTAACGAGGCCCGACACTGCTTAGCTTCCGAGATCAGACGAGATCGGGCGCATTCAGTGTGGTGTGGCCGTAGGCTCTGGTTCTTGTGAGTTTTGTACTTTTAAGCATCTAGTCGGCTAGACCTTGCAGTTTTGAAAGGCAATTGAGAAATGGCTCACTTCCTGAACTTGGAGTACAAAAAAGCCTACAGCACCTGGTATTCCCAGGCGGTCTTCCATCCACGTACTAACTAGGCCCGACACTGCTTAGCTTCTGAGATCAGACGAGATCAGGCACATTCAGTGTGGTGTGGCCGTAGGCTCTGGGCCTAGTGAGTTTTGTACTTTTAAGCATCTAGTCGGCTAGACCTTGCAGTTTTAAAAGGCAATTGAGAAAGGGCTCACTTCCTGAACTTGGAGCACAAAAAAGCCTACAGCACCTGGTATTCCCAGGCGGTCTCCCATCCAGGTACTAACTAGGCCTGACACTGCTTAACTTCCGAGATCAGTCGAGATCGGGTGCATTCAGTGTGGTGTGGCCGTAGGCTCTAGGAATGCTAAGAATATTACTCTTATGCATTTGCATTTAGTAAGCTAAGCCATGCAGCCACTTGCAACATGATACCACGCTCATCGCTCGATCAGCGCTCGATCAGGCTCGATCAGGCGAGATATATAAGACTGGTGGGCCCATTCAGGACTCCTATGTCTGGTAGGATAACTTTAATTCATCCATCCTGTGTCTGTTGCAGGGAGGTGGAGAGAACAATCAACACAATAATGGTTTTCTTTCATGCCTCTTGAAGGACTCAATATTCTCTGTACTGCATTACATGTGAAAGTCGATTTATTACCCATGAACACACTACCTGTATGCTAATTCTATGTAAAAAGGTAGCTCCAGCCCTCATGATGTTGTCCAACATTTCCGCTATAAAACGGGATACAATTATTTTGGAAACATACCAAATTTGAAAAATAATTGAGAAGTTGCGCAATTACTAATCATGGAGCACAAAAAAGCCTACAGCACCTGGTATTCCCAGGCAGTCTCCCATCCAGGTACTAACTAGGCCTGACCCTGCTTAGCTTCCGAGATCGGGCACATTCAGTGTGGGCACATTCAGTGTGGTGTGGCCGTAGGCTCTGGGCCTAGTGAGTTTTGTACTTTTAAGCATCTAGTCGGCTAGACCTTGCAGTTTTAAAAGGCAATTGAGAAAGGGCTCACTTCCTGAACTTGGAGCACAAAAAAGCCTACAGCACCTGGTATTCCCAGGCGGTCTCCCATCCAGGTACTAACTAGGCCTGACACTGCTTAACTTCCGAGATCAGACGAGATCGGGTGCATTCAGTGTGGTGTGGCCGTAGGCTCTAGGAATGCTAAGAATATTACTCTTATGCATTTGCATTTAGTAAGCTAAGCCATGCAGCCACTTGCAACATGATACCACGCTCATCGCTCGATCAGCGCTCGATCAGGCGAGATATATAAGACTGGTGGGCCCATTCAGGACTCCTATGTCTGGTAGGATAACTTTAATTCATCCATCCTGTGTCTGTTGCAGGGAGGTGGAGAGAACAATCAACACAATAATGGTTTTCTTTCATGCCTCTTGAAGGACTCAATATTCTCTGTACTGCATTACATGTGAAAGTTGATTTATTACCCATGAACACACTACCTGTATGCTAATTCTATGTAAAAAGGTAGCTCCAGCCCTCATGATGTTGTCCAACATTTCCGCTATAAAACGGGATACAATTATTTTGGAAACATACCAAATTTGAAAAATAATTGAGAAGTTGCGCAATTACTAATCATGGAGCACAAAAAAAGCCTACAGCACCTGGTATTCCCAGGCAGTCTCCCATCCAGGTACTAACTAGGCCCGACCCTGCTTAGCTTCCGAGATCGGGCGCATTCAGTGTGGTGTGGCCGTAGGCTCTGGGCGTAGTGAGTTTGTACTTTTAAGCATCTAGTCGGCTAGACCTTGCAGTTTTGAAAGGCAATTGTGAAATGGCTCACTTCCTGAACTTGGAGCACAAAAAAGCCTACAGCACCTGGTATTCCCAGGTGGTCTCCCATCCAGGTACTAACTAGGCCCGACACTGCTTAGCTTCCGAGATCAGACAAGATCGGGCGCATTCAGTGTGGTGTGGCCGTAGGCTCTGGGCCTAGTGAGTTTTGTACTTTTAAGCATCTAGTCGGCTAGACCTTGCAGTTTTGAAAGGCAATTGAGAAATGGCTCACTTCCTGAACTTGGAGTACAAAAAAGCCTACAGCACCTGGTATTCCCAGGCGGTCTCCCATCCAGGTACTAACTAGGCCCGACACTGCTTAGCTTCTGAGATCAGACGAGATCAGGCGCATTCAGTGTGGTGTGGCCGTAGGCTCTGGGCCTAGTGAGTGTTGTACTTTTAAGCATCTAGTCGGCTAGACCTTGCAGTTTTAAAAGGCAATTGAGAAAGGGCTCACTTCCTGAACTTGGAGCACAAAAAAGCCTACAGCACCTGGTATTCCCAGGCGGTCTCCCATCCAGGTACTAACTAGGCCTGACACTGCTTAACTTCCGAGATCAGACGAGATCGGGTGCATTCAGTGTGGTGTGGCCGTAGGCTCTAGGAATGCTAAGAATATTACTCTTATGCATTTGCATTTAGTAAGCTAAGCCATGCAGCCACTTGCAACATGATACCACGCTCATCGCTCGATCAGGCTCGATCAGGCGAGATATATAAGACTGGTGGGCCCATTCAGGACTCCTATGTCTGGTAGGATAACTTTAATTCATCCATCCTGTGTCTGTTGCAGGGAGGTGGAGAGAACAATCAACACAATAATGGTTTTCTTTCATGCCTCTTGAAGGACTCAATATTCTCTGTACTGCATTACATGTGAAAGTCGATTTATTACCCATGAACACACTGCCTGTATGCTAATTCTATGTAAAAAGGTAGCTCCAGCCCTCATGATGTTGTCCAACATTTCCGCTATAAAACGGGATACAATTATTTTGGAAACATACCAAATTTGAAAAATAATTGAGAAGTTGCGCAATTACTAATCATGGAGCACAAAAAAGCCTACAGCACCTGGTATTCCCAGGCAGTCTCCCATCCAGGTACTAACTAGGCCTGACCCTGCTTAGCTTCCGAGATCGGGCACATTCAGTGTGGTGTGGCCGTAGGCTCTGGGCCTAGTGAGTTTTGTACTTTTAAGCATCTAGTCGGCTAGACCTTGCAGTTTTGAAAGGCAATTGTGAAATGGCTCACTTCCTGAACTTGGAGCACAAAAAAGCCAACAGCACCTGGTATTCCCAGGTGGTCTCCCATCCAGGTACTAACTAGGCCCGACACTGCTTAGCTTCCGAGATCAGACGAGATCGGGCGCAATCAGTGTGGTGTGGCCGTAGGCTCTGGGCCTAGTGAGTTTTGTACTTTTAAGCATCTAGTCAGCTAGACCTTGCAGTTTTGAAAGGCAATTGAGAAATGGCTCACTTCCTGAACTTGGAGCACAAAAAAGCCTACAGCACCTGGTATTCCCAGGCGGTCTCCCATCCAGGTACTAACGAGGCCCGACACTGCTTAGCTTCCGAGATCAGACGAGATCGGGCGCAATCAGTGTGGTGTGGCCGTAGGCTCTGGGCCTAGTGAGTTTTGTACTTTTAAGCATCTAGTCAGCTAGACCTTGCAATTTTGAAAGGCAATTGAGAAATGGCTCACTTCCTGAACTTGGAGCACAAAAAAGCCTACAGCACCTGGTATTCCCAGGCGGTCTCCCATCCAGGTACTAACGAGGCCCGACACTGCTTAGCTTCCGAGATCAGACGAGATCGGGCGCATTCAGTGTGGTGTGGCCGTAGGCTCTGGTTCTTGTGAGTTTTGTACTTTTAAGCATCTAGTCGGCTAGACCTTGCAGTTTTGAAAGGCAATTGAGAAATGGCTCACTTCCTGAACTTGGAGTACAAAAAAGCCTACAGCACCTGGTATTCCCAGGCGGTCTTCCATCCAGGTACTAACTAGGCCCGACACTGCTTAGCTTCTGAGATCAGACGAGATCAGGCACATTCAGTGTGGTGTGGCCGTAGGCTCTGGGCCTAGTGAGTTTTGTACTTTTAAGCATCTAGTCGGCTAGACCTTGCAGTTTTAAAAGGCAATTGAGAAAGGGCTCACTTCCTGAACTTGGAGCACAAAAAAGCCTACAGCACCTGGTATTCCCAGGCGGTCTCCCATCCAGGTACTAACTAGGCCTGACACTGCTTAACTTCCGAGATCAGTCGAGATCAGGTGCATTCAGTGTGGTGTGGCCGTAGGCTCTAGGAATGCTAAGAATATTACTCTTATGCATTTGCATTTAGTAAGCTAAGCCATGCAGCCACTTGCAACATGATACCACGCTCATCGCTCGATCAGCGCTCGATCAGGCGAGATATATAAGACTGGTGGGCCCATTCAGGACTCCTATGTCTGGTAGGATAACTTTAATTCATCCATCCTGTGTCTGTTGCAGGGAGGTGGAGAGAACAATCAACACAATAATGGTTTTCTTTCATGCCTCTTGAAGGACTCAATATTCTCTGTACTGCATTACATGTGAAAGTTGATTTATTACCCATGAACACACTACCTGTATGCTAATTCTATGTAAAAAGGTAGCTCCAGCCCTCATGATGTTGTCCAACATTTCCGCTATAAAACGGGATACAATTATTTTGGAAACATACCAAATTTGAAAAATAATTGAGAAGTTGCGCAATTACTAATCATGGAGCACAAAAAAAGCCTACAGCACCTGGTATTCCCAGGCAGTCTCCCATCCAGGTACTAACTAGGCCCGACCCTGCTTAGCTTCCGAGATCGGGCGCATTCAGTGTGGTGTGGCCGTAGGCTCTGGGCCTAGTGAGTTTGTACTTTTAAGCATCTAGTCGGCTAGACCTTGCAGTTTTGAAAGGCAATTGTGAAATGGCTCACTTCCTGAACTTGGAGCACAAAAAAGCCTACAGCACCTGGTATTCCCAGGTGGTCTCCCATCCAGGTACTAACTAGGCCCGACACTGCTTAGCTTCCGAGATCAGACAAGATCGGGCGCATTCAGTGTGGTGTGGCCGTAGGCTCTGGGCCTAGTGAGTTTTGTACTTTTAAGCATCTAGTCGGCTAGACCTTGCAGTTTTGAAAGGCAATTGAGAAATGGCTCACTTCCTGAACTTGGAGTACAAAAAAGCCTACAGCACCTGGTATTCCCAGGCGGTCTCCCATCCAGGTACTAACTAGGCCCGACACTGCTTAGCTTCTGAGATCAGACGAGATCAGGCGCATTCAGTGTGGTGTGGCCGTAGGCTCTGGGCCTAGTGAGTGTTGTACTTTTAAGCATCTAGTCGGCTAGACCTTGCAGTTTTAAAAGGCAATTGAGAAAGGGCTCACTTCCTGAACTTGGAGCACAAAAAAGCCTACAGCACCTGGTATTCCCAGGCGGTCTCCCATCCAGGTACTAACTAGGCCTGACACTGCTTAACTTCCGAGATCAGACGAGATCGGGTGCATTCAGTGTGGTGTGGCCGTAGGCTCTAGGAATGCTAAGAATATTACTCTTATGCATTTGCATTTAGTAAGCTAAGCCATGCAGCCACTTGCAACATGATACCACGCTCATCGCTCGATCAGGCTCGATCAGGCGAGATATATAAGACTGGTGGGCCCATTCAGGACTCCTATGTCTGGTAGGATAACTTTAATTCATCCATCCTGTGTCTGTTGCAGGGAGGTGGAGAGAACAATCAACACAATAATGGTTTTCTTTCATGCCTCTTGAAGGACTCAATATTCTCTGTACTGCATTACATGTGAAAGTCGATTTATTACCCATGAACACACTACCTGTATGCTAATTCTATGTAAAAAGGTAGCTCCAGCCCTCATGATGTTGTCCAACATTTCCGCTATAAAACGGGATACAATTATTTTGGAAACATACCAAATTTGAAAAATAATTGAGAAGTTGCGCAATTACTAATCATGGAGCACAAAAAAGCCTACAGCACCTGGTATTCCCAGGCAGTCTCCCATCCAGGTACTAACTAGGCCTGACCCTGCTTAGCTTCCGAGATCGGGCACATTCAGTGTGGTGTGGCCGTAGGCTCTGGGCCTAGTGAGTTTTGTACTTTTAAGCATCTAGTCGGCTAGACCTTGCAGTTTTGAAAGGCAATTGTGAAATGGCTCACTTCCTGAACTTGGAGCACAAAAAAGCCTACAGCACCTGGTATTCCCAGGTGGTCTCCCATCCAGGTACTAACTAGGCCCGACACTGCTTAGCTTCCGAGATCAGACGAAATCAGTGTGGTGTGGCCGTAGGCTCTGGGCCTAGTGAGTTTTGTACTTTTAAGCATCTAGTCAGCTAGACCTTGCAGTTTTGAAAGGAAATTGAGAAATGGCTCACTTCCTGAACTTGGAGCACAAAAAAGCCTACAGCACCTGGTATTCCCAGGCGGTCTCCCATCCAGGTACTAACGAGGCCCGACACTGCTTAGCTTCCGAGATCAGACGAGATCGGGCGCATTCAGTGTGGTGTGGCCGTAGGCTCTGGTTCTTGTGAGTTTTGTACTTTTAAGCATCTAGTCGGCTAGACCTTGCAGTTTTGAAAGGCAATTGAGAAATGGCTCACTTCCTGAACTTGGAGTACAAAAAAGCCTACAGCACCTGGTATTCCCAGGCGGTCTTCCATCCACGTACTAACTAGGCCCGACACTGCTTAGCTTCTGAGATCAGACGAGATCAGGCACATTCAGTGTGGTGTGGCCGTAGGCTCTGGGCCTAGTGAGTTTTGTACTTTTAAGCATCTAGTCGGCTAGACCTTGCAGTTTTAAAAGGCAATTGAGAAAGGGCTCACTTCCTGAACTTGGAGCACAAAAAAGCCTACAGCACCTGGTATTCCCAGGCGGTCTCCCATCCAGGTACTAACTAGGCCTGACACTGCTTAACTTCCGAGATCAGTCGAGATCGGGTGCATTCAGTGTGGTGTGGCCGTAGGCTCTAGGAATGCTAAGAATATTACTCTTATGCATTTGCATTTAGTAAGCTAAGCCATGCAGCCACTTGCAACATGATACCACGCTCATCGCTCGATCAGCGCTCGATCAGGCTCGATCAGGCGAGATATATAAGACTGGTGGGCCCATTCAGGACTCCTATGTCTGGTAGGATAACTTTAATTCATCCATCCTGTGTCTGTTGCAGGGAGGTGGAGAGAACAATCAACACAATAATGGTTTTCTTTCATGCCTCTTGAAGGACTCAATATTCTCTGTACTGCATTACATGTGAAAGTCGATTTATTACCCATGAACACACTACCTGTATGCTAATTCTATGTAAAAAGGTAGCTCCAGCCCTCATGATGTTGTCCAACATTTCCGCTATAAAACGGGATACAATTATTTTGGAAACATACCAAATTTGAAAAATAATTGAGAAGTTGCGCAATTACTAATCATGGAGCACAAAAAAGCCTACAGCACCTGGTATTCCCAGGCAGTCTCCCATCCAGGTACTAACTAGGCCTGACCCTGCTTAGCTTCCGAGATCGGGCACATTCAGTGTGGGCACATTCAGTGTGGTGTGGCCGTAGGCTCTGGGCCTAGTGAGTTTTGTACTTTTAAGCATCTAGTCGGCTAGACCTTGCAGTTTTAAAAGGCAATTGAGAAAGGGCTCACTTCCTGAACTTGGAGCACAAAAAAGCCTACAGCACCTGGTATTCCCAGGCGGTCTCCCATCCAGGTACTAACTAGGCCTGACACTGCTTAACTTCCGAGATCAGACGAGATCGGGTGCATTCAGTGTGGTGTGGCCGTAGGCTCTAGGAATGCTAAGAATATTACTCTTATGCATTTGCATTTAGTAAGCTAAGCCATGCAGCCACTTGCAACATGATACCACGCTCATCGCTCGATCAGGCGAGATATATAAGACTGGTGGGCCCATTCAGGACTCCTATGTCTGGTAGGATAACTTTAATTCATCCATCCTGTGTCTGTTGCAGGGAGGTGGAGAGAACAATCAACACAATAATGGTTTTCTTTCATGCCTCTTGAAGGACTCAATATTCTCTGTACTGCATTACATGTGAAAGTCGATTTATTACCCATGAACACACTGCCTGTATGCTAATTCTATGTAAAAAGGTAGCTCCAGCCCTCATGATGTTGTCCAACATTTCCGCTATAAAACGGGATACAATTATTTTGGAAACATACCAAATTTGAAAAATAATTGAGAAGTTGCGCAATTACTAATCATGGAGCACAAAAAAGCCTACAGCACCTGGTATTCCCAGGCAGTCTCCCATCCAGGTACTAACTAGGCCTGACCCTGCTTAGCTTCCGAGATCGGGCACCTTCAGTGTGGTGTGGCCGTAGGCTCTGGGCCTAGTGAGTTTTGTACTTTTAAGCATCTAGTCGGCTAGACCTTGCAGTTTTGAAAGGCAATTGTGAAATGGCTCACTTCCTGAACTTGGAGCACAAAAAAGCCTACAGCACCTGGTATTCCCAGGTGGTCTCCCATCCAGGTACTAACTAGGCCCGACACTGCTTAGCTTCCGAGATCAGACGAGATCGGGCGCAATCAGTGTGGTGTGGCCGTAGGCTCTGGGCCTAGTGAGTTTTGTACTTTTAAGCATCTAGTCAGCTAGACCTTGCAGTTTTGAAAGGCAATTGAGAAATGGCTCACTTCCTGAACTTGGAGCACAAAAAAGCCTACAGCACCTGGTATTCCCAGGCGGTCTCCCATCCAGGTACTAACGAGGCCCGACACTGCTTAGCTTCCGAGATCAGACGAGATCGGGCGCAATCAGTGTGGTGTGGCCGTAGGCTCTGGGCCTAGTGAGTTTTGTACTTTTAAGCATCTAGTCAGCTAGACCTTGCAATTTTGAAAGGCAATTGAGAAATGGCTCACTTCCTGAACTTGGAGCACAAAAAAGCCTACAGCACCTGGTATTCCCAGGCGGTCTCCCATCCAGGTACTAACGAGGCCCGACACTGCTTAGCTTCCGAGATCAGACGAGATCGGGCGCATTCAGTGTGGTGTGGCCGTAGGCTCTGGTTCTTGTGAGTTTTGTACTTTTAAGCATCTAGTCGGCTAGACCTTGCAGTTTTGAAAGGCAATTGAGAAATGGCTCACTTCCTGAACTTGGAGTACAAAAAAGCCTACAGCACCTGGTATTCCCAGGCGGTCTTCCATCCAGGTACTAACTAGGCCCGACACTGCTTAGCTTCTGAGATCAGACGAGATCAGGCACATTCAGTGTGGTGTGGCCGTAGGCTCTGGGCCTAGTGAGTTTTGTACTTTTAAGCATCTAGTCGGCTAGACCTTGCAGTTTTAAAAGGCAATTGAGAAAGGGCTCACTTCCTGAACTTGGAGCACAAAAAAGCCTACAGCACCTGGTATTCCCAGGCGGTCTCCCATCCAGGTACTAACTAGGCCTGACACTGCTTAACTTCCGAGATCAGTCGAGATCGGGTGCATTCAGTGTGGTGTGGCCGTAGGCTCTAGGAATGCTAAGAATATTACTCTTATGCATTTGCATTTAGTAAGCTAAGCCATGCAGCCACTTGCAACATGATACCACGCTCATCGCTCGATCAGGCTCGATCAGGCGAGATATATAAGACTGGTGGGCCCATTCAGGACTCCTATGTCTGGTAGGATAACTTTAATTCATCCATCCTGTGTCTGTTGCAGGGAGGTGGAGAGAACAATCAACACAATAATGGTTTTCTTTCATGCCTCTTGAAGGACTCAATATTCTCTGTACTGCATTACATGTGAAAGTTGATTTATTACCCATGAACACACTACCTGTATGCTAATTCTATGTAAAAAGGTAGCTCCAGCCCTCATGATGTTGTCCAACATTTCCGCTATAAAACGGGATACAATTATTTTGGAAACATACCAAATTTGAAAAATAATTGAGAAGTTGCGCAATTACTAATCATGGAGCACAAAAAAAGCCTACAGCACCTGGTATTCCCAGGCAGTCTCCCATCCAGGTACTAACTAGGCCCGACCCTGCTTAGCTTCCGAGATCGGGCGCATTCAGTGTGGTGTGGCCGTAGGCTCTGGGCCTAGTGAGTTTGTACTTTTAAGCATCTAGTCGGCTAGACCTTGCAGTTTTGAAAGGCAATTGTGAAATGGCTCACTTCCTGAACTT
>NW_027182325.1:967500-982500 GCF_040938575.1 Ambystoma mexicanum | reverse complement strand
TCCTGAACTTGGAGCACAAAAAAGCCTACAGCACCTGGTATTCCCAGGCGGTCTCCCATCCAGGTACTAACTAGGCCTGACACTGCTTAACTTCCGAGATCAGACGAGATCGGGTGCATTCAGTGTGGTGTGGCCGTAGGCTCTAGGAATGCTAAGAATATTACTCTTATGCATTTGCATTTAGTAAGCTAAGCCATGCAGCCACTTGCAACATGATACCACGCTCATCGCTCGATCAGGCTCGATCAGGCGAGATATATAAGACTGGTGGGCCCATTCAGGACTCCTATGTCTGGTAGGATAACTTTAATTCATCCATCCTGTGTCTGTTGCAGGGAGGTGGAGAGAACAATCAACACAATAATGGTTTTCTTTCATGCCTCTTGAAGGACTCAATATTCTCTGTACTGCATTACATGTGAAAGTCGATTTATTACCCATGAACACACTGCCTGTATGCTAATTCTATGTAAAAAGGTAGCTCCAGCCCTCATGATGTTGTCCAACATTTCCGCTATAAAACGGGATACAATTATTTTGGAAACATACCAAATTTGAAAAATAATTGAGAAGTTGCGCAATTACTAATCATGGAGCACAAAAAAGCCTACAGCACCTGGTATTCCCAGGCAGTCTCCCATCCAGGTACTAACTAGGCCTGACCCTGCTTAGCTTCCGAGATCGGGCACCTTCAGTGTGGTGTGGCCGTAGGCTCTGGGCCTAGTGAGTTTTGTACTTTTAAGCATCTAGTCGGCTAGACCTTGCAGTTTTGAAAGGCAATTGTGAAATGGCTCACTTCCTGAACTTGGAGCACAAAAAAGCCTACAGCACCTGGTATTCCCAGGTGGTCTCCCATCCAGGTACTAACTAGGCCCGACACTGCTTAGCTTCCGAGATCAGACGAGATCGGGCGCAATCAGTGTGGTGTGGCCGTAGGCTCTGGGCCTAGTGAGTTTTGTACTTTTAAGCATCTAGTCAGCTAGACCTTGCAGTTTTGAAAGGCAATTGAGAAATGGCTCACTTCCTGAACTTGGAGCACAAAAAAGCCTACAGCACCTGGTATTCCCAGGCGGTCTCCCATCCAGGTACTAACGAGGCCCGACACTGCTTAGCTTCCGAGATCAGACGAGATCGGGCGCAATCAGTGTGGTGTGGCCGTAGGCTCTGGGCCTAGTGAGTTTTGTACTTTTAAGCATCTAGTCAGCTAGACCTTGCAATTTTGAAAGGCAATTGAGAAATGGCTCACTTCCTGAACTTGGAGCACAAAAAAGCCTACAGCACCTGGTATTCCCAGGCGGTCTCCCATCCAGGTACTAACGAGGCCCGACACTGCTTAGCTTCCGAGATCAGACGAGATCGGGCGCATTCAGTGTGGTGTGGCCGTAGGCTCTGGTTCTTGTGAGTTTTGTACTTTTAAGCATCTAGTCGGCTAGACCTTGCAGTTTTGAAAGGCAATTGAGAAATGGCTCACTTCCTGAACTTGGAGTACAAAAAAGCCTACAGCACCTGGTATTCCCAGGCGGTCTTCCATCCAGGTACTAACTAGGCCCGACACTGCTTAGCTTCTGAGATCAGACGAGATCAGGCACATTCAGTGTGGTGTGGCCGTAGGCTCTGGGCCTAGTGAGTTTTGTACTTTTAAGCATCTAGTCGGCTAGACCTTGCAGTTTTAAAAGGCAATTGAGAAAGGGCTCACTTCCTGAACTTGGAGCACAAAAAAGCCTACAGCACCTGGTATTCCCAGGCGGTCTCCCATCCAGGTACTAACTAGGCCTGACACTGCTTAACTTCCGAGATCAGTCGAGATCAGGTGCATTCAGTGTGGTGTGGCCGTAGGCTCTAGGAATGCTAAGAATATTACTCTTATGCATTTGCATTTAGTAAGCTAAGCCATGCAGCCACTTGCAACATGATACCACGCTCATCGCTCGATCAGCGCTCGATCAGGCGAGATATATAAGACTGGTGGGCCCATTCAGGACTCCTATGTCTGGTAGGATAACTTTAATTCATCCATCCTGTGTCTGTTGCAGGGAGGTGGAGAGAACAATCAACACAATAATGGTTTTCTTTCATGCCTCTTGAAGGACTCAATATTCTCTGTACTGCATTACATGTGAAAGTTGATTTATTACCCATGAACACACTACCTGTATGCTAATTCTATGTAAAAAGGTAGCTCCAGCCCTCATGATGTTGTCCAACATTTCCGCTATAAAACGGGATACAATTATTTTGGAAACATACCAAATTTGAAAAATAATTGAGAAGTTGCGCAATTACTAATCATGGAGCACAAAAAAAGCCTACAGCACCTGGTATTCCCAGGCAGTCTCCCATCCAGGTACTAACTAGGCCCGACCCTGCTTAGCTTCCGAGATCGGGCGCATTCAGTGTGGTGTGGCCGTAGGCTCTGGGCCTAGTGAGTTTGTACTTTTAAGCATCTAGTCGGCTAGACCTTGCAGTTTTGAAAGGCAATTGTGAAATGGCTCACTTCCTGAACTTGGAGCACAAAAAAGCCTACAGCACCTGGTATTCCCAGGTGGTCTCCCATCCAGGTACTAACTAGGCCCGACACTGCTTAGCTTCCGAGATCAGACAAGATCGGGCGCATTCAGTGTGGTGTGGCCGTAGGCTCTGGGCCTAGTGAGTTTTGTACTTTTAAGCATCTAGTCGGCTAGACCTTGCAGTTTTGAAAGGCAATTGAGAAATGGCTCACTTCCTGAACTTGGAGTACAAAAAAGCCTACAGCACCTGGTATTCCCAGGCGGTCTCCCATCCAGGTACTAACTAGGCCCGACACTGCTTAGCTTCTGAGATCAGACGAGATCAGGCGCATTCAGTGTGGTGTGGCCGTAGGCTCTGGGCCTAGTGAGTGTTGTACTTTTAAGCATCTAGTCGGCTAGACCTTGCAGTTTTAAAAGGCAATTGAGAAAGGGCTCACTTCCTGAACTTGGAGCACAAAAAAGCCTACAGCACCTGGTATTCCCAGGCGGTCTCCCATCCAGGTACTAACTAGGCCTGACACTGCTTAACTTCCGAGATCAGACGAGATCGGGTGCATTCAGTGTGGTGTGGCCGTAGGCTCTAGGAATGCTAAGAATATTACTCTTATGCATTTGCATTTAGTAAGCTAAGCCATGCAGCCACTTGCAACATGATACCACGCTCATCGCTCGATCAGGCTCGATCAGGCGAGATATATAAGACTGGTGGGCCCATTCAGGACTCCTATGTCTGGTAGGATAACTTTAATTCATCCATCCTGTGTCTGTTGCAGGGAGGTGGAGAGAACAATCAACACAATAATGGTTTTCTTTCATGCCTCTTGAAGGACTCAATATTCTCTGTACTGCATTACATGTGAAAGTCGATTTATTACCCATGAACACACTACCTGTATGCTAATTCTATGTAAAAAGGTAGCTCCAGCCCTCATGATGTTGTCCAACATTTCCGCTATAAAACGGGATACAATTATTTTGGAAACATACCAAATTTGAAAAATAATTGAGAAGTTGCGCAATTACTAATCATGGAGCACAAAAAAGCCTACAGCACCTGGTATTCCCAGGCAGTCTCCCATCCAGGTACTAACTAGGCCTGACCCTGCTTAGCTTCCGAGATCGGGCACATTCAGTGTGGTGTGGCCGTAGGCTCTGGGCCTAGTGAGTTTTGTACTTTTAAGCATCTAGTCGGCTAGACCTTGCAGTTTTGAAAGGCAATTGTGAAATGGCTCACTTCCTGAACTTGGAGCACAAAAAAGCCTACAGCACCTGGTATTCCCAGGTGGTCTCCCATCCAGGTACTAACTAGGCCCGACACTGCTTAGCTTCCGAGATCAGACGAAATCAGTGTGGTGTGGCCGTAGGCTCTGGGCCTAGTGAGTTTTGTACTTTTAAGCATCTAGTCAGCTAGACCTTGCAGTTTTGAAAGGAAATTGAGAAATGGCTCACTTCCTGAACTTGGAGCACAAAAAAGCCTACAGCACCTGGTATTCCCAGGCGGTCTCCCATCCAGGTACTAACGAGGCCCGACACTGCTTAGCTTCCGAGATCAGACGAGATCGGGCGCATTCAGTGTGGTGTGGCCGTAGGCTCTGGTTCTTGTGAGTTTTGTACTTTTAAGCATCTAGTCGGCTAGACCTTGCAGTTTTGAAAGGCAATTGAGAAATGGCTCACTTCCTGAACTTGGAGTACAAAAAAGCCTACAGCACCTGGTATTCCCAGGCGGTCTTCCATCCACGTACTAACTAGGCCCGACACTGCTTAGCTTCTGAGATCAGACGAGATCAGGCACATTCAGTGTGGTGTGGCCGTAGGCTCTGGGCCTAGTGAGTTTTGTACTTTTAAGCATCTAGTCGGCTAGACCTTGCAGTTTTAAAAGGCAATTGAGAAAGGGCTCACTTCCTGAACTTGGAGCACAAAAAAGCCTACAGCACCTGGTATTCCCAGGCGGTCTCCCATCCAGGTACTAACTAGGCCTGACACTGCTTAACTTCCGAGATCAGTCGAGATCGGGTGCATTCAGTGTGGTGTGGCCGTAGGCTCTAGGAATGCTAAGAATATTACTCTTATGCATTTGCATTTAGTAAGCTAAGCCATGCAGCCACTTGCAACATGATACCACGCTCATCGCTCGATCAGCGCTCGATCAGGCTCGATCAGGCGAGATATATAAGACTGGTGGGCCCATTCAGGACTCCTATGTCTGGTAGGATAACTTTAATTCATCCATCCTGTGTCTGTTGCAGGGAGGTGGAGAGAACAATCAACACAATAATGGTTTTCTTTCATGCCTCTTGAAGGACTCAATATTCTCTGTACTGCATTACATGTGAAAGTCGATTTATTACCCATGAACACACTACCTGTATGCTAATTCTATGTAAAAAGGTAGCTCCAGCCCTCATGATGTTGTCCAACATTTCCGCTATAAAACGGGATACAATTATTTTGGAAACATACCAAATTTGAAAAATAATTGAGAAGTTGCGCAATTACTAATCATGGAGCACAAAAAAGCCTACAGCACCTGGTATTCCCAGGCAGTCTCCCATCCAGGTACTAACTAGGCCTGACCCTGCTTAGCTTCCGAGATCGGGCACATTCAGTGTGGGCACATTCAGTGTGGTGTGGCCGTAGGCTCTGGGCCTAGTGAGTTTTGTACTTTTAAGCATCTAGTCGGCTAGACCTTGCAGTTTTAAAAGGCAATTGAGAAAGGGCTCACTTCCTGAACTTGGAGCACAAAAAAGCCTACAGCACCTGGTATTCCCAGGCGGTCTCCCATCCAGGTACTAACTAGGCCTGACACTGCTTAACTTCCGAGATCAGACGAGATCGGGTGCATTCAGTGTGGTGTGGCCGTAGGCTCTAGGAATGCTAAGAATATTACTCTTATGCATTTGCATTTAGTAAGCTAAGCCATGCAGCCACTTGCAACATGATACCACGCTCATCGCTCGATCAGGCGAGATATATAAGACTGGTGGGCCCATTCAGGACTCCTATGTCTGGTAGGATAACTTTAATTCATCCATCCTGTGTCTGTTGCAGGGAGGTGGAGAGAACAATCAACACAATAATGGTTTTCTTTCATGCCTCTTGAAGGACTCAATATTCTCTGTACTGCATTACATGTGAAAGTCGATTTATTACCCATGAACACACTGCCTGTATGCTAATTCTATGTAAAAAGGTAGCTCCAGCCCTCATGATGTTGTCCAACATTTCCGCTATAAAACGGGATACAATTATTTTGGAAACATACCAAATTTGAAAAATAATTGAGAAGTTGCGCAATTACTAATCATGGAGCACAAAAAAGCCTACAGCACCTGGTATTCCCAGGCAGTCTCCCATCCAGGTACTAACTAGGCCTGACCCTGCTTAGCTTCCGAGATCGGGCACCTTCAGTGTGGTGTGGCCGTAGGCTCTGGGCCTAGTGAGTTTTGTACTTTTAAGCATCTAGTCGGCTAGACCTTGCAGTTTTGAAAGGCAATTGTGAAATGGCTCACTTCCTGAACTTGGAGCACAAAAAAGCCTACAGCACCTGGTATTCCCAGGTGGTCTCCCATCCAGGTACTAACTAGGCCCGACACTGCTTAGCTTCCGAGATCAGACGAGATCGGGCGCAATCAGTGTGGTGTGGCCGTAGGCTCTGGGCCTAGTGAGTTTTGTACTTTTAAGCATCTAGTCAGCTAGACCTTGCAGTTTTGAAAGGCAATTGAGAAATGGCTCACTTCCTGAACTTGGAGCACAAAAAAGCCTACAGCACCTGGTATTCCCAGGCGGTCTCCCATCCAGGTACTAACGAGGCCCGACACTGCTTAGCTTCCGAGATCAGACGAGATCGGGCGCAATCAGTGTGGTGTGGCCGTAGGCTCTGGGCCTAGTGAGTTTTGTACTTTTAAGCATCTAGTCAGCTAGACCTTGCAATTTTGAAAGGCAATTGAGAAATGGCTCACTTCCTGAACTTGGAGCACAAAAAAGCCTACAGCACCTGGTATTCCCAGGCGGTCTCCCATCCAGGTACTAACGAGGCCCGACACTGCTTAGCTTCCGAGATCAGACGAGATCGGGCGCATTCAGTGTGGTGTGGCCGTAGGCTCTGGTTCTTGTGAGTTTTGTACTTTTAAGCATCTAGTCGGCTAGACCTTGCAGTTTTGAAAGGCAATTGAGAAATGGCTCACTTCCTGAACTTGGAGTACAAAAAAGCCTACAGCACCTGGTATTCCCAGGCGGTCTTCCATCCAGGTACTAACTAGGCCCGACACTGCTTAGCTTCTGAGATCAGACGAGATCAGGCACATTCAGTGTGGTGTGGCCGTAGGCTCTGGGCCTAGTGAGTTTTGTACTTTTAAGCATCTAGTCGGCTAGACCTTGCAGTTTTAAAAGGCAATTGAGAAAGGGCTCACTTCCTGAACTTGGAGCACAAAAAAGCCTACAGCACCTGGTATTCCCAGGCGGTCTCCCATCCAGGTACTAACTAGGCCTGACACTGCTTAACTTCCGAGATCAGTCGAGATCGGGTGCATTCAGTGTGGTGTGGCCGTAGGCTCTAGGAATGCTAAGAATATTACTCTTATGCATTTGCATTTAGTAAGCTAAGCCATGCAGCCACTTGCAACATGATACCACGCTCATCGCTCGATCAGGCTCGATCAGGCGAGATATATAAGACTGGTGGGCCCATTCAGGACTCCTATGTCTGGTAGGATAACTTTAATTCATCCATCCTGTGTCTGTTGCAGGGAGGTGGAGAGAACAATCAACACAATAATGGTTTTCTTTCATGCCTCTTGAAGGACTCAATATTCTCTGTACTGCATTACATGTGAAAGTTGATTTATTACCCATGAACACACTACCTGTATGCTAATTCTATGTAAAAAGGTAGCTCCAGCCCTCATGATGTTGTCCAACATTTCCGCTATAAAACGGGATACAATTATTTTGGAAACATACCAAATTTGAAAAATAATTGAGAAGTTGCGCAATTACTAATCATGGAGCACAAAAAAAGCCTACAGCACCTGGTATTCCCAGGCAGTCTCCCATCCAGGTACTAACTAGGCCCGACCCTGCTTAGCTTCCGAGATCGGGCGCATTCAGTGTGGTGTGGCCGTAGGCTCTGGGCCTAGTGAGTTTGTACTTTTAAGCATCTAGTCGGCTAGACCTTGCAGTTTTGAAAGGCAATTGTGAAATGGCTCACTTCCTGAACTTGGAGCACAAAAAAGCCTACAGCACCTGGTATTCCCAGGTGGTCTCCCATCCAGGTACTAACTAGGCCCGACACTGCTTAGCTTCCGAGATCAGACGAGATCGGGCGCATTCAGTGTGGTGTGGCCGTAGGCTCTGGGCCTAGTGAGTTTTGTACTTTTAAGCATCTAGTCGGCTAGACCTTGCAGTTTTGAAAGGCAATTGAGAAATGGCTCACTTCCTGAACTTGGAGTACAAAAAAGCCTACAGCACCTGGTATTCCCAGGCGGTCTCCCATCCAGGTACTAACTAGGCCTGACACTGCTTAACTTCCGAGATCAGACGAGATCGGGTGCATTCAGTGTGGTGTGGCCGTAGGCTCTAGGAATGCTAAGAATATTACTCTTATGCATTTGCATTTAGTAAGCTAAGCCATGCAGCCACTTGCAACATGATACCACGCTCATCGCTCGATCAGGCTCGATCAGGCGAGATATATAAGACTGGTGGGCCCATTCAGGACTCCTATGTCTGGTAGGATAACTTTAATTCATCCATCCTGTGTCTGTTGCAGGGAGGTGGAGAGAACAATCAACACAATAATGGTTTTCTTTCATGCCTCTTGAAGGACTCAATATTCTCTGTACTGCATTACATGTGAAAGTCGATTTATTACCCATGAACACACTACCTGTATGCTAATTCTATGTAAAAAGGTAGCTCCAGCCCTCATGATGTTGTCCAACATTTCCGCTATAAAACGGGATACAATTATTTTGGAAACATACCAAATTTGAAAAATAATTGAGAAGTTGCGCAATTACTAATCATGGAGCACAAAAAAGCCTACAGCACCTGGTATTCCCAGGCAGTCTCCCATCCAGGTACTAACTAGGCCTGACCCTGCTTAGCTTCCGAGATCGGGCACATTCAGTGTGGTGTGGCCGTAGGCTCTGGGCCTAGTGAGTTTTGTACTTTTAAGCATCTAGTCGGCTAGACCTTGCAGTTTTGAAAGGCAATTGTGAAATGGCTCACTTCCTGAACTTGGAGCACAAAAAAGCCTACAGCACCTGGTATTCCCAGGTGGTCTCCCATCCAGGTACTAACTAGGCCCGACACTGCTTAGCTTCCGAGATCAGACGAAATCAGTGTGGTGTGGCCGTAGGCTCTGGGCCTAGTGAGTTTTGTACTTTTAAGCATCTAGTCAGCTAGACCTTGCAGTTTTGAAAGGAAATTGAGAAATGGCTCACTTCCTGAACTTGGAGCACAAAAAAGCCTACAGCACCTGGTATTCCCAGGCGGTCTCCCATCCAGGTACTAACGAGGCCCGACACTGCTTAGCTTCCGAGATCAGACGAGATCGGGCGCATTCAGTGTGGTGTGGCCGTAGGCTCTGGTTCTTGTGAGTTTTGTACTTTTAAGCATCTAGTCGGCTAGACCTTGCAGTTTTGAAAGGCAATTGAGAAATGGCTCACTTCCTGAACTTGGAGTACAAAAAAGCCTACAGCACCTGGTATTCCCAGGCGGTCTTCCATCCACGTACTAACTAGGCCCGACACTGCTTAGCTTCTGAGATCAGACGAGATCAGGCACATTCAGTGTGGTGTGGCCGTAGGCTCTGGGCCTAGTGAGTTTTGTACTTTTAAGCATCTAGTCGGCTAGACCTTGCAGTTTTAAAAGGCAATTGAGAAAGGGCTCACTTCCTGAACTTGGAGCACAAAAAAGCCTACAGCACCTGGTATTCCCAGGCGGTCTCCCATCCAGGTACTAACTAGGCCTGACACTGCTTAACTTCCGAGATCAGTCGAGATCGGGTGCATTCAGTGTGGTGTGGCCGTAGGCTCTAGGAATGCTAAGAATATTACTCTTATGCATTTGCATTTAGTAAGCTAAGCCATGCAGCCACTTGCAACATGATACCACGCTCATCGCTCGATCAGCGCTCGATCAGGCTCGATCAGGCGAGATATATAAGACTGGTGGGCCCATTCAGGACTCCTATGTCTGGTAGGATAACTTTAATTCATCCATCCTGTGTCTGTTGCAGGGAGGTGGAGAGAACAATCAACACAATAATGGTTTTCTTTCATGCCTCTTGAAGGACTCAATATTCTCTGTACTGCATTACATGTGAAAGTCGATTTATTACCCATGAACACACTACCTGTATGCTAATTCTATGTAAAAAGGTAGCTCCAGCCCTCATGATGTTGTCCAACATTTCCGCTATAAAACGGGATACAATTATTTTGGAAACATACCAAATTTGAAAAATAATTGAGAAGTTGCGCAATTACTAATCATGGAGCACAAAAAAGCCTACAGCACCTGGTATTCCCAGGCAGTCTCCCATCCAGGTACTAACTAGGCCTGACCCTGCTTAGCTTCCGAGATCGGGCACATTCAGTGTGGGCACATTCAGTGTGGTGTGGCCGTAGGCTCTGGGCCTAGTGAGTTTTGTACTTTTAAGCATCTAGTCGGCTAGACCTTGCAGTTTTAAAAGGCAATTGAGAAAGGGCTCACTTCCTGAACTTGGAGCACAAAAAAGCCTACAGCACCTGGTATTCCCAGGCGGTCTCCCATCCAGGTACTAACTAGGCCTGACACTGCTTAACTTCCGAGATCAGACGAGATCGGGTGCATTCAGTGTGGTGTGGCCGTAGGCTCTAGGAATGCTAAGAATATTACTCTTATGCATTTGCATTTAGTAAGCTAAGCCATGCAGCCACTTGCAACATGATACCACGCTCATCGCTCGATCAGGCTCGATCAGGCGAGATATATAAGACTGGTGGGCCCATTCAGGACTCCTATGTCTGGTAGGATAACTTTAATTCATCCATCCTGTGTCTGTTGCAGGGAGGTGGAGAGAACAATCAACACAATAATGGTTTTCTTTCATGCCTCTTGAAGGACTCAATATTCTCTGTACTGCATTACATGTGAAAGTCGATTTATTACCCATGAACACACTGCCTGTATGCTAATTCTATGTAAAAAGGTAGCTCCAGCCCTCATGATGTTGTCCAACATTTCCGCTATAAAACGGGATACAATTATTTTGGAAACATACCAAATTTGAAAAATAATTGAGAAGTTGCGCAATTACTAATCATGGAGCACAAAAAAGCCTACAGCACCTGGTATTCCCAGGCAGTCTCCCATCCAGGTACTAACTAGGCCTGACCCTGCTTAGCTTCCGAGATCGGGCACCTTCAGTGTGGTGTGGCCGTAGGCTCTGGGCCTAGTGAGTTTTGTACTTTTAAGCATCTAGTCGGCTAGACCTTGCAGTTTTGAAAGGCAATTGTGAAATGGCTCACTTCCTGAACTTGGAGCACAAAAAAGCCTACAGCACCTGGTATTCCCAGGTGGTCTCCCATCCAGGTACTAACTAGGCCCGACACTGCTTAGCTTCCGAGATCAGACGAGATCGGGCGCAATCAGTGTGGTGTGGCCGTAGGCTCTGGGCCTAGTGAGTTTTGTACTTTTAAGCATCTAGTCAGCTAGACCTTGCAGTTTTGAAAGGCAATTGAGAAATGGCTCACTTCCTGAACTTGGAGCACAAAAAAGCCTACAGCACCTGGTATTCCCAGGCGGTCTCCCATCCAGGTACTAACGAGGCCCGACACTGCTTAGCTTACGAGATCAGACGAGATCGGGCGCAATCAGTGTGGTGTGGCCGTAGGCTCTGGGCCTAGTGAGTTTTGTACTTTTAAGCATCTAGTCAGCTAGACCTTGCAATTTTGAAAGGCAATTGAGAAATGGCTCACTTCCTGAACTTGGAGCACAAAAAAGCCTACAGCACCTGGTATTCCCAGGCGGTCTCCCATCCAGGTACTAACGAGGCCCGACACTGCTTAGCTTCCGAGATCAGACGAGATCGGGCGCATTCAGTGTGGTGTGGCCGTAGGCTCTGGTTCTTGTGAGTTTTGTACTTTTAAGCATCTAGTCGGCTAGACCTTGCAGTTTTGAAAGGCAATTGAGAAATGGCTCACTTCCTGAACTTGGAGTACAAAAAAGCCTACAGCACCTGGTATTCCCAGGCGGTCTTCCATCCAGGTACTAACTAGGCCCGACACTGCTTAGCTTCTGAGATCAGACGAGATCAGGCACATTCAGTGTGGTGTGGCCGTAGGCTCTGGGCCTAGTGAGTTTTGTACTTTTAAGCATCTAGTCGGCTAGACCTTGCAGTTTTAAAAGGCAATTGAGAAAGGGCTCACTTCCTGAACTTGGAGCACAAAAAAGCCTACAGCACCTGGTATTCCCAGGCGGTCTCCCATCCAGGTACTAACTAGGCCTGACACTGCTTAACTTCCGAGATCAGTCGAGATCGGGTGCATTCAGTGTGGTGTGGCCGTAGGCTCTAGGAATGCTAAGAATATTACTCTTATGCATTTGCATTTAGTAAGCTAAGCCATGCAGCCACTTGCAACATGATACCACGCTCATCGCTCGATCAGGCTCGATCAGGCGAGATATATAAGACTGGTGGGCCCATTCAGGACTCCTATGTCTGGTAGGATAACTTTAATTCATCCATCCTGTGTCTGTTGCAGGGAGGTGGAGAGAACAATCAACACAATAATGGTTTTCTTTCATGCCTCTTGAAGGACTCAATATTCTCTGTACTGCATTACATGTGAAAGTTGATTTATTACCCATGAACACACTACCTGTATGCTAATTCTATGTAAAAAGGTAGCTCCAGCCCTCATGATGTTGTCCAACATTTCCGCTATAAAACGGGATACAATTATTTTGGAAACATACCAAATTTGAAAAATAATTGAGAAGTTGCGCAATTACTAATCATGGAGCACAAAAAAAGCCTACAGCACCTGGTATTCCCAGGCAGTCTCCCATCCAGGTACTAACTAGGCCCGACCCTGCTTAGCTTCCGAGATCGGGCGCATTCAGTGTGGTGTGGCCGTAGGCTCTGGGCCTAGTGAGTTTGTACTTTTAAGCATCTAGTCGGCTAGACCTTGCAGTTTTGAAAGGCAATTGTGAAATGGCTCACTTCCTGAACTTGGAGCACAAAAAAGCCTACAGCACCTGGTATTCCCAGGTGGTCTCCCATCCAGGTACTAACTAGGCCCGACACTGCTTAGCTTCCGAGATCAGACGAGATCGGGCGCATTCAGTGTGGTGTGGCCGTAGGCTCTGGGCCTAGTGAGTTTTGTACTTTTAAGCATCTAGTCGGCTAGACCTTGCAGTTTTGAAAGGCAATTGAGAAATGGCTCACTTCCTGAACTTGGAGTACAAAAAAGCCTACAGCACCTGGTATTCCCAGGCGGTCTCCCATCCAGGTACTAACTAGGCCCGACACTGCTTAGCTTCTGAGATCAGACGAGATCAGGCGCATTCAGTGTGGTGTGGCCGTAGGCTCTGGGCCTAGTGAGTGTTGTACTTTTAAGCATCTAGTCGGCTAGACCTTGCAGTTTTAAAAGGCAATTGAGAAAGGGCTCACTTCCTGAACTTGGAGCACAAAAAAGCCTACAGCACCTGGTATTCCCAGGCGGTCTCCCATCCAGGTACTAACTAGGCCTGACACTGCTTAACTTCCGAGATCAGACGAGATCGGGTGCATTCAGTGTGGTGTGGCCGTAGGCTCTAGGAATGCTAAGAATATTACTCTTATGCATTTGCATTTAGTAAGCTAAGCCATGCAGCCACTTGCAACATGATACCACGCTCATCGCTCGATCAGGCTCGATCAGGCGAGATATATAAGACTGGTGGGCCCATTCAGGACTCCTATGTCTGGTAGGATAACTTTAATTCATCCATCCTGTGTCTGTTGCAGGGAGGTGGAGAGAACAATCAACACAATAATGGTTTTCTTTCATGCCTCTTGAAGGACTCAATATTCTCTGTACTGCATTACATGTGAAAGTCGATTTATTACCCATGAACACACTACCTGTATGCTAATTCTATGTAAAAAGGTAGCTCCAGCCCTCATGATGTTGTCCAACATTTCCGCTATAAAACGGGATACAATTATTTTGGAAACATACCAAATTTGAAAAATAATTGAGAAGTTGCGCAATTACTAATCATGGAGCACAAAAAAGCCTACAGCACCTGGTATTCCCAGGCAGTCTCCCATCCAGGTACTAACTAGGCCTGACCCTGCTTAGCTTCCGAGATCGGGCACATTCAGTGTGGTGTGGCCGTAGGCTCTGGGCCTAGTGAGTTTTGTACTTTTAAGCATCTAGTCGGCTAGACCTTGCAGTTTTGAAAGGCAATTGTGAAATGGCTCACTTCCTGAACTTGGAGCACAAAAAAGCCTACAGCACCTGGTATTCCCAGGTGGTCTCCCATCCAGGTACTAACTAGGCCCGACACTGCTTAGCTTCCGAGATCGGGCGCAATCAGTGTGGTGTGGCCGTAGGCTCTGGGCCTAGTGAGTTTTGTACTTTTAAGCATCTAGTCAGCTAGACCTTGCAGTTTTGAAAGGCAATTGAGAAATGGCTCACTTCCTGAACTTGGAGCACAAAAAAGCCTACAGCACCTGGTATTCCCAGGCGGTCTCCCATCCAGGTACTAACGAGGCCCGACACTGCTTAGCTTCCGAGATCAGACGAGATCGGGCGCAATCAGTGTGGTGTGGCCGTAGGCTCTGGGCCTAGTGAGTTTTGTACTTTTAAGCATCTAGTCAGCTAGACCTTGCAATTTTGAAAGGCAGTTGAGAAATGGCTCACTTCCTGAACTTGGAGCACAAAAAAGCCTACAGCACCTGGTATTCCCAGGCGGTCTCCCATCCAGGTACTAACGAGGCCCGACACTGCTTAGCTTCCGAGATCAGACGAGATCGGGCGCATTCAGTGTGGTGTGGCCGTAGGCTCTGGTTCTTGTGAGTTTTGTACTTTTAAGCATCTAGTCGGCTAGACCTTGCAGTTTTGAAAGGCAATTGAGAAATGGCTCACTTCCTGAACTTGGAGTACAAAAAAGCCTACAGCACCTGGTATTCCCAGGCGGTCTTCCATCCAGGTACTAACTAGGCCCGACACTGCTTAGCTTCTGAGATCAGACGAGATCAGGCACATTCAGTGTGGTGTGGCCGTAGGCTCTGGGCCTAGTGAGTTTTGTACTTTTAAGCATCTAGTCGGCTAGACCTTGCAGTTTTAAAAGGCAATTGAGAAAGGGCTCACTTCCTGAACTTGGAGCACAAAAAAGCCTACAGCACCTGGTATTCCCAGGCGGTCTCCCATCCAGGTACTAACTAGGCCTGACACTGCTTAACTTCCGAGATCAGTCGAGATCGGGTGCATTCAGTGTGGTGTGGCCGTAGGCTCTA
>NW_027182325.1:945000-965000 GCF_040938575.1 Ambystoma mexicanum | reverse complement strand
TGCGCAATTACTAATCATGGAGCACAAAAAAAGCCTACAGCACCTGGTATTCCCAGGCAGTCTCCCATCCAGGTACTAACTAGGCCCGACCCTGCTTAGCTTCCGAGATCGGGCGCATTCAGTGTGGTGTGGCCGTAGGCTCTGGGCCTAGTGAGTTTGTACTTTTAAGCATCTAGTCGGCTAGACCTTGCAGTTTTGAAAGGCAATTGTGAAATGGCTCACTTCCTGAACTTGGAGCACAAAAAAGCCTACAGCACCTGGTATTCCCAGGTGGTCTCCCATCCAGGTACTAACTAGGCCCGACACTGCTTAGCTTCCGAGATCAGACAAGATCGGGCGCATTCAGTGTGGTGTGGCCGTAGGCTCTGGGCCTAGTGAGTTTTGTACTTTTAAGCATCTAGTCGGCTAGACCTTGCAGTTTTGAAAGGCAATTGAGAAATGGCTCACTTCCTGAACTTGGAGTACAAAAAAGCCTACAGCACCTGGTATTCCCAGGCGGTCTCCCATCCAGGTACTAACTAGGCCCGACACTGCTTAGCTTCTGAGATCAGACGAGATCAGGCGCATTCAGTGTGGTGTGGCCGTAGGCTCTGGGCCTAGTGAGTGTTGTACTTTTAAGCATCTAGTCGGCTAGACCTTGCAGTTTTGAAAGGCAATTGTGAAATGGCTCACTTCCTGAACTTGGAGCACAAAAAAGCCTACAGCACCTGGTATTCCCAGGTGGTCTCCCATCCAGGTACTAACTAGGCCCGACACTGCTTAGCTTCCGAGATCAGACGAAATCAGTGTGGTGTGGCCGTAGGCTCTGGGCCTAGTGAGTTTTGTACTTTTAAGCATCTAGTCAGCTAGACCTTGCAGTTTTGAAAGGAAATTGAGAAATGGCTCACTTCCTGAACTTGGAGCACAAAAAAGCCTACAGCACCTGGTATTCCCAGGCGGTCTCCCATCCAGGTACTAACGAGGCCCGACACTGCTTAGCTTCCGAGATCAGACGAGATCGGGCGCATTCAGTGTGGTGTGGCCGTAGGCTCTGGTTCTTGTGAGTTTTGTACTTTTAAGCATCTAGTCGGCTAGACCTTGCAGTTTTGAAAGGCAATTGAGAAATGGCTCACTTCCTGAACTTGGAGTACAAAAAAGCCTACAGCACCTGGTATTCCCAGGCGGTCTTCCATCCACGTACTAACTAGGCCCGACACTGCTTAGCTTCTGAGATCAGACGAGATCAGGCACATTCAGTGTGGTGTGGCCGTAGGCTCTGGGCCTAGTGAGTTTTGTACTTTTAAGCATCTAGTCGGCTAGACCTTGCAGTTTTAAAAGGCAATTGAGAAAGGGCTCACTTCCTGAACTTGGAGCACAAAAAAGCCTACAGCACCTGGTATTCCCAGGCGGTCTCCCATCCAGGTACTAACTAGGCCTGACACTGCTTAACTTCCAAGATCAGTCGAGATCGGGTGCATTCAGTGTGGTGTGGCCGTAGGCTCTAGGAATGCTAAGAATATTACTCTTATGCATTTGCATTTAGTAAGCTAAGCCATGCAGCCACTTGCAACATGATACCACGCTCATCGCTCGATCAGGCTCGATCAGGCGAGATATATAAGACTGGTGGGCCCATTCAGGACTCCTATGTCTGGTAGGATAACTTTAATTCATCCATCCTGTGTCTGTTGCAGGGAGGTGGAGAGAACAATCAACACAATAATGGTTTTCTTTCATGCCTCTTGAAGGACTCAATATTCTCTGTACTGCATTACATGTGAAAGTCGATTTATTACCCATGAACACACTACCTGTATGCTAATTCTATGTAAAAAGGTAGCTCCAGCCCTCATGATGTTGTCCAACATTTCCGCTATAAAACGGGATACAATTATTTTGGAAACATACCAAATTTGAAAAATAATTGAGAAGTTGCGCAATTACTAATCATGGAGCACAAAAAAGCCTACAGCACCTGGTATTCCCAGGCAGTCTCCCATCCAGGTACTAACTAGGCCTGACCCTGCTTAGCTTCCGAGATCGGGCACATTCAGTGTGGGCACATTCAGTGTGGTGTGGCCGTAGGCTCTGGGCCTAGTGAGTTTTGTACTTTTAAGCATCTAGTCGGCTAGACCTTGCAGTTTTAAAAGGCAATTGAGAAAGGGCTCACTTCCTGAACTTGGAGCACAAAAAAGCCTACAGCACCTGGTATTCCCAGGCGGTCTCCCATCCAGGTACTAACTAGGCCTGACACTGCTTAACTTCCGAGATCAGACGAGATCGGGTGCATTCAGTGTGGTGTGGCCGTAGGCTCTAGGAATGCTAAGAATATTACTCTTATGCATTTGCATTTAGTAAGCTAAGCCATGCAGCCACTTGCAACATGATACCACGCTCATCGCTCGATCAGGCTCGATCAGGCGAGATATATAAGACTGGTGGGCCCATTCAGGACTCCTATGTCTGGTAGGATAACTTTAATTCATCCATCCTGTGTCTGTTGCAGGGAGGTGGAGAGAACAATCAACACAATAATGGTTTTCTTTCATGCCTCTTGAAGGACTCAATATTCTCTGTACTGCATTACATGTGAAAGTCGATTTATTACCCATGAACACACTGCCTGTATGCTAATTCTATGTAAAAAGGTAGCTCCAGCCCTCATGATGTTGTCCAACATTTCCGCTATAAAACGGGATACAATTATTTTGGAAACATACCAAATTTGAAAAATAATTGAGAAGTTGCGCAATTACTAATCATGGAGCACAAAAAAGCCTACAGCACCTGGTATTCCCAGGCAGTCTCCCATCCAGGTACTAACTAGGCCTGACCCTGCTTAGCTTCCGAGATCGGGCACCTTCAGTGTGGTGTGGCCGTAGGCTCTGGGCCTAGTGAGTTTTGTACTTTTAAGCATCTAGTCGGCTAGACCTTGCAGTTTTGAAAGGCAATTGTGAAATGGCTCACTTCCTGAACTTGGAGCACAAAAAAGCCTACAGCACCTGGTATTCCCAGGTGGTCTCCCATCCAGGTACTAACTAGGCCCGACACTGCTTAGCTTCCGAGATCAGACGAGATCGGGCGCAATCAGTGTGGTGTGGCCGTAGGCTCTGGGCCTAGTGAGTTTTGTACTTTTAAGCATCTAGTCAGCTAGACCTTGCAGTTTTGAAAGGCAATTGAGAAATGGCTCACTTCCTGAACTTGGAGCACAAAAAAGCCTACAGCACCTGGTATTCCCAGGCGGTCTCCCATCCAGGTACTAACGAGGCCCGACACTGCTTAGCTTACGAGATCAGACGAGATCGGGCGCAATCAGTGTGGTGTGGCCGTAGGCTCTGGGCCTAGTGAGTTTTGTACTTTTAAGCATCTAGTCAGCTAGACCTTGCAATTTTGAAAGGCAATTGAGAAATGGCTCACTTCCTGAACTTGGAGCACAAAAAAGCCTACAGCACCTGGTATTCCCAGGCGGTCTCCCATCCAGGTACTAACGAGGCCCGACACTGCTTAGCTTCCGAGATCAGACGAGATCGGGCGCATTCAGTGTGGTGTGGCCGTAGGCTCTGGTTCTTGTGAGTTTTGTACTTTTAAGCATCTAGTCGGCTAGACCTTGCAGTTTTGAAAGGCAATTGAGAAATGGCTCACTTCCTGAACTTGGAGTACAAAAAAGCCTACAGCACCTGGTATTCCCAGGCGGTCTTCCATCCAGGTACTAACTAGGCCCGACACTGCTTAGCTTCTGAGATCAGACGAGATCAGGCACATTCAGTGTGGTGTGGCCGTAGGCTCTGGGCCTAGTGAGTTTTGTACTTTTAAGCATCTAGTCGGCTAGACCTTGCAGTTTTAAAAGGCAATTGAGAAAGGGCTCACTTCCTGAACTTGGAGCACAAAAAAGCCTACAGCACCTGGTATTCCCAGGCGGTCTCCCATCCAGGTACTAACTAGGCCTGACACTGCTTAACTTCCGAGATCAGTCGAGATCGGGTGCATTCAGTGTGGTGTGGCCGTAGGCTCTAGGAATGCTAAGAATATTACTCTTATGCATTTGCATTTAGTAAGCTAAGCCATGCAGCCACTTGCAACATGATACCACGCTCATCGCTCGATCAGGCTCGATCAGGCGAGATATATAAGACTGGTGGGCCCATTCAGGACTCCTATGTCTGGTAGGATAACTTTAATTCATCCATCCTGTGTCTGTTGCAGGGAGGTGGAGAGAACAATCAACACAATAATGGTTTTCTTTCATGCCTCTTGAAGGACTCAATATTCTCTGTACTGCATTACATGTGAAAGTTGATTTATTACCCATGAACACACTACCTGTATGCTAATTCTATGTAAAAAGGTAGCTCCAGCCCTCATGATGTTGTCCAACATTTCCGCTATAAAACGGGATACAATTATTTTGGAAACATACCAAATTTGAAAAATAATTGAGAAGTTGCGCAATTACTAATCATGGAGCACAAAAAAAGCCTACAGCACCTGGTATTCCCAGGCAGTCTCCCATCCAGGTACTAACTAGGCCCGACCCTGCTTAGCTTCCGAGATCGGGCGCATTCAGTGTGGTGTGGCCGTAGGCTCTGGGCCTAGTGAGTTTGTACTTTTAAGCATCTAGTCGGCTAGACCTTGCAGTTTTGAAAGGCAATTGTGAAATGGCTCACTTCCTGAACTTGGAGCACAAAAAAGCCTACAGCACCTGGTATTCCCAGGTGGTCTCCCATCCAGGTACTAACTAGGCCCGACACTGCTTAGCTTCCGAGATCAGACGAGATCGGGCGCATTCAGTGTGGTGTGGCCGTAGGCTCTGGGCCTAGTGAGTTTTGTACTTTTAAGCATCTAGTCGGCTAGACCTTGCAGTTTTGAAAGGCAATTGAGAAATGGCTCACTTCCTGAACTTGGAGTACAAAAAAGCCTACAGCACCTGGTATTCCCAGGCGGTCTCCCATCCAGGTACTAACTAGGCCCGACACTGCTTAGCTTCTGAGATCAGACGAGATCAGGCGCATTCAGTGTGGTGTGGCCGTAGGCTCTGGGCCTAGTGAGTGTTGTACTTTTAAGCATCTAGTCGGCTAGACCTTGCAGTTTTAAAAGGCAATTGAGAAAGGGCTCACTTCCTGAACTTGGAGCACAAAAAAGCCTACAGCACCTGGTATTCCCAGGCGGTCTCCCATCCAGGTACTAACTAGGCCTGACACTGCTTAACTTCCGAGATCAGACGAGATCGGGTGCATTCAGTGTGGTGTGGCCGTAGGCTCTAGGAATGCTAAGAATATTACTCTTATGCATTTGCATTTAGTAAGCTAAGCCATGCAGCCACTTGCAACATGATACCACGCTCATCGCTCGATCAGGCTCGATCAGGCGAGATATATAAGACTGGTGGGCCCATTCAGGACTCCTATGTCTGGTAGGATAACTTTAATTCATCCATCCTGTGTCTGTTGCAGGGAGGTGGAGAGAACAATCAACACAATAATGGTTTTCTTTCATGCCTCTTGAAGGACTCAATATTCTCTGTACTGCATTACATGTGAAAGTCGATTTATTACCCATGAACACACTACCTGTATGCTAATTCTATGTAAAAAGGTAGCTCCAGCCCTCATGATGTTGTCCAACATTTCCGCTATAAAACGGGATACAATTATTTTGGAAACATACCAAATTTGAAAAATAATTGAGAAGTTGCGCAATTACTAATCATGGAGCACAAAAAAGCCTACAGCACCTGGTATTCCCAGGCAGTCTCCCATCCAGGTACTAACTAGGCCTGACCCTGCTTAGCTTCCGAGATCGGGCACATTCAGTGTGGTGTGGCCGTAGGCTCTGGGCCTAGTGAGTTTTGTACTTTTAAGCATCTAGTCGGCTAGACCTTGCAGTTTTGAAAGGCAATTGTGAAATGGCTCACTTCCTGAACTTGGAGCACAAAAAAGCCTACAGCACCTGGTATTCCCAGGTGGTCTCCCATCCAGGTACTAACTAGGCCCGACACTGCTTAGCTTCCGAGATCGGGCGCAATCAGTGTGGTGTGGCCGTAGGCTCTGGGCCTAGTGAGTTTTGTACTTTTAAGCATCTAGTCAGCTAGACCTTGCAGTTTTGAAAGGCAATTGAGAAATGGCTCACTTCCTGAACTTGGAGCACAAAAAAGCCTACAGCACCTGGTATTCCCAGGCGGTCTCCCATCCAGGTACTAACGAGGCCCGACACTGCTTAGCTTCCGAGATCAGACGAGATCGGGCGCAATCAGTGTGGTGTGGCCGTAGGCTCTGGGCCTAGTGAGTTTTGTACTTTTAAGCATCTAGTCAGCTAGACCTTGCAATTTTGAAAGGCAGTTGAGAAATGGCTCACTTCCTGAACTTGGAGCACAAAAAAGCCTACAGCACCTGGTATTCCCAGGCGGTCTCCCATCCAGGTACTAACGAGGCCCGACACTGCTTAGCTTCCGAGATCAGACGAGATCGGGCGCATTCAGTGTGGTGTGGCCGTAGGCTCTGGTTCTTGTGAGTTTTGTACTTTTAAGCATCTAGTCGGCTAGACCTTGCAGTTTTGAAAGGCAATTGAGAAATGGCTCACTTCCTGAACTTGGAGTACAAAAAAGCCTACAGCACCTGGTATTCCCAGGCGGTCTTCCATCCAGGTACTAACTAGGCCCGACACTGCTTAGCTTCTGAGATCAGACGAGATCAGGCACATTCAGTGTGGTGTGGCCGTAGGCTCTGGGCCTAGTGAGTTTTGTACTTTTAAGCATCTAGTCGGCTAGACCTTGCAGTTTTAAAAGGCAATTGAGAAAGGGCTCACTTCCTGAACTTGGAGCACAAAAAAGCCTACAGCACCTGGTATTCCCAGGCGGTCTCCCATCCAGGTACTAACTAGGCCTGACACTGCTTAACTTCCGAGATCAGTCGAGATCGGGTGCATTCAGTGTGGTGTGGCCGTAGGCTCTAGGAATGCTAAGAATATTACTCTTATGCATTTGCATTTAGTAAGCTAAGCCATGCAGCCACTTGCAACATGATACCACGCTCATCGCTCGATCAGCGCTCGATCAGGCTCGATCAGGCGAGATATATAAGACTGGTGGGCCCATTCAGGACTCCTATGTCTGGTAGGATAACTTTAATTCATCCATCCTGTGTCTGTTGCAGGGAGGTGGAGAGAACAATCAACACAATAATGGTTTTCTTTCATGCCTCTTGAAGGACTCAATATTCTCTGTACTGCATTACATGTGAAAGTCGATTTATTACCCATGAACACACTACCTGTATGCTAATTCTATGTAAAAAGGTAGCTCCAGCCCTCATGATGTTGTCCAACATTTCCGCTATAAAACGGGATACAATTATTTTGGAAACATACCAAATTTGAAAAATAATTGAGAAGTTGCGCAATTACTAATCATGGAGCACAAAAAAGCCTACAGCACCTGGTATTCCCAGGCAGTCTCCCATCCAGGTACTAACTAGGCCTGACCCTGCTTAGCTTCCGAGATCGGGCACATTCAGTGTGGGCACATTCAGTGTGGTGTGGCCGTAGGCTCTGGGCCTAGTGAGTTTTGTACTTTTAAGCATCTAGTCGGCTAGACCTTGCAGTTTTAAAAGGCAATTGAGAAAGGGCTCACTTCCTGAACTTGGAGCACAAAAAAGCCTACAGCACCTGGTATTCCCAGGCGGTCTCCCATCCAGGTACTAACTAGGCCTGACACTGCTTAACTTCCGAGATCAGACGAGATCGGGTGCATTCAGTGTGGTGTGGCCGTAGGCTCTAGGAATGCTAAGAATATTACTCTTATGCATTTGCATTTAGTAAGCTAAGCCATGCAGCCACTTGCAACATGATACCACGCTCATCGCTCGATCAGGCTCGATCAGGCGAGATATATAAGACTGGTGGGCCCATTCAGGACTCCTATGTCTGGTAGGATAACTTTAATTCATCCATCCTGTGTCTGTTGCAGGGAGGTGGAGAGAACAATCAACACAATAATGGTTTTCTTTCATGCCTCTTGAAGGACTCAATATTCTCTGTACTGCATTACATGTGAAAGTCGATTTATTACCCATGAACACACTGCCTGTATGCTAATTCTATGTAAAAAGGTAGCTCCAGCCCTCATGATGTTGTCCAACATTTCCGCTATAAAACGGGATACAATTATTTTGGAAACATACCAAATTTGAAAAATAATTGAGAAGTTGCGCAATTACTAATCATGGAGCACAAAAAAGCCTACAGCACCTGGTATTCCCAGGCAGTCTCCCATCCAGGTACTAACTAGGCCTGACCCTGCTTAGCTTCCGAGATCGGGCACCTTCAGTGTGGTGTGGCCGTAGGCTCTGGGCCTAGTGAGTTTTGTACTTTTAAGCATCTAGTCGGCTAGACCTTGCAGTTTTGAAAGGCAATTGTGAAATGGCTCACTTCCTGAACTTGGAGCACAAAAAAGCCTACAGCACCTGGTATTCCCAGGTGGTCTCCCATCCAGGTACTAACTAGGCCCGACACTGCTTAGCTTCCGAGATCAGACGAGATCGGGCGCAATCAGTGTGGTGTGGCCGTAGGCTCTGGGCCTAGTGAGTTTTGTACTTTTAAGCATCTAGTCAGCTAGACCTTGCAGTTTTGAAAGGCAATTGAGAAATGGCTCACTTCCTGAACTTGGAGCACAAAAAAGCCTACAGCACCTGGTATTCCCAGGCGGTCTCCCATCCAGGTACTAACGAGGCCCGACACTGCTTAGCTTACGAGATCAGACGAGATCGGGCGCAATCAGTGTGGTGTGGCCGTAGGCTCTGGGCCTAGTGAGTTTTGTACTTTTAAGCATCTAGTCAGCTAGACCTTGCAATTTTGAAAGGCAATTGAGAAATGGCTCACTTCCTGAACTTGGAGCACAAAAAAGCCTACAGCACCTGGTATTCCCAGGCGGTCTCCCATCCAGGTACTAACGAGGCCCGACACTGCTTAGCTTCCGAGATCAGACGAGATCGGGCGCATTCAGTGTGGTGTGGCCGTAGGCTCTGGTTCTTGTGAGTTTTGTACTTTTAAGCATCTAGTCGGCTAGACCTTGCAGTTTTGAAAGGCAATTGAGAAATGGCTCACTTCCTGAACTTGGAGTACAAAAAAGCCTACAGCACCTGGTATTCCCAGGCGGTCTTCCATCCAGGTACTAACTAGGCCCGACACTGCTTAGCTTCTGAGATCAGACGAGATCAGGCACATTCAGTGTGGTGTGGCCGTAGGCTCTGGGCCTAGTGAGTTTTGTACTTTTAAGCATCTAGTCGGCTAGACCTTGCAGTTTTAAAAGGCAATTGAGAAAGGGCTCACTTCCTGAACTTGGAGCACAAAAAAGCCTACAGCACCTGGTATTCCCAGGCGGTCTCCCATCCAGGTACTAACTAGGCCTGACACTGCTTAACTTCCGAGATCAGTCGAGATCGGGTGCATTCAGTGTGGTGTGGCCGTAGGCTCTAGGAATGCTAAGAATATTACTCTTATGCATTTGCATTTAGTAAGCTAAGCCATGCAGCCACTTGCAACATGATACCACGCTCATCGCTCGATCAGGCTCGATCAGGCGAGATATATAAGACTGGTGGGCCCATTCAGGACTCCTATGTCTGGTAGGATAACTTTAATTCATCCATCCTGTGTCTGTTGCAGGGAGGTGGAGAGAACAATCAACACAATAATGGTTTTCTTTCATGCCTCTTGAAGGACTCAATATTCTCTGTACTGCATTACATGTGAAAGTTGATTTATTACCCATGAACACACTACCTGTATGCTAATTCTATGTAAAAAGGTAGCTCCAGCCCTCATGATGTTGTCCAACATTTCCGCTATAAAACGGGATACAATTATTTTGGAAACATACCAAATTTGAAAAATAATTGAGAAGTTGCGCAATTACTAATCATGGAGCACAAAAAAAGCCTACAGCACCTGGTATTCCCAGGCAGTCTCCCATCCAGGTACTAACTAGGCCCGACCCTGCTTAGCTTCCGAGATCGGGCGCATTCAGTGTGGTGTGGCCGTAGGCTCTGGGCCTAGTGAGTTTGTACTTTTAAGCATCTAGTCGGCTAGACCTTGCAGTTTTGAAAGGCAATTGTGAAATGGCTCACTTCCTGAACTTGGAGCACAAAAAAGCCTACAGCACCTGGTATTCCCAGGTGGTCTCCCATCCAGGTACTAACTAGGCCCGACACTGCTTAGCTTCCGAGATCAGACGAGATCGGGCGCATTCAGTGTGGTGTGGCCGTAGGCTCTGGGCCTAGTGAGTTTTGTACTTTTAAGCATCTAGTCGGCTAGACCTTGCAGTTTTGAAAGGCAATTGAGAAATGGCTCACTTCCTGAACTTGGAGTACAAAAAAGCCTACAGCACCTGGTATTCCCAGGCGGTCTCCCATCCAGGTACTAACTAGGCCCGACACTGCTTAGCTTCTGAGATCAGACGAGATCAGGCGCATTCAGTGTGGTGTGGCCGTAGGCTCTGGGCCTAGTGAGTGTTGTACTTTTAAGCATCTAGTCGGCTAGACCTTGCAGTTTTAAAAGGCAATTGAGAAAGGGCTCACTTCCTGAACTTGGAGCACAAAAAAGCCTACAGCACCTGGTATTCCCAGGCGGTCTCCCATCCAGGTACTAACTAGGCCTGACACTGCTTAACTTCCGAGATCAGACGAGATCGGGTGCATTCAGTGTGGTGTGGCCGTAGGCTCTAGGAATGCTAAGAATATTACTCTTATGCATTTGCATTTAGTAAGCTAAGCCATGCAGCCACTTGCAACATGATACCACGCTCATCGCTCGATCAGGCTCGATCAGGCGAGATATATAAGACTGGTGGGCCCATTCAGGACTCCTATGTCTGGTAGGATAACTTTAATTCATCCATCCTGTGTCTGTTGCAGGGAGGTGGAGAGAACAATCAACACAATAATGGTTTTCTTTCATGCCTCTTGAAGGACTCAATATTCTCTGTACTGCATTACATGTGAAAGTCGATTTATTACCCATGAACACACTACCTGTATGCTAATTCTATGTAAAAAGGTAGCTCCAGCCCTCATGATGTTGTCCAACATTTCCGCTATAAAACGGGATACAATTATTTTGGAAACATACCAAATTTGAAAAATAATTGAGAAGTTGCGCAATTACTAATCATGGAGCACAAAAAAGCCTACAGCACCTGGTATTCCCAGGCAGTCTCCCATCCAGGTACTAACTAGGCCTGACCCTGCTTAGCTTCCGAGATCGGGCACATTCAGTGTGGTGTGGCCGTAGGCTCTGGGCCTAGTGAGTTTTGTACTTTTAAGCATCTAGTCGGCTAGACCTTGCAGTTTTGAAAGGCAATTGTGAAATGGCTCACTTCCTGAACTTGGAGCACAAAAAAGCCTACAGCACCTGGTATTCCCAGGTGGTCTCCCATCCAGGTACTAACTAGGCCCGACACTGCTTAGCTTCCGAGATCGGGCGCAATCAGTGTGGTGTGGCCGTAGGCTCTGGGCCTAGTGAGTTTTGTACTTTTAAGCATCTAGTCAGCTAGACCTTGCAGTTTTGAAAGGCAATTGAGAAATGGCTCACTTCCTGAACTTGGAGCACAAAAAAGCCTACAGCACCTGGTATTCCCAGGCGGTCTCCCATCCAGGTACTAACGAGGCCCGACACTGCTTAGCTTCCGAGATCAGACGAGATCGGGCGCAATCAGTGTGGTGTGGCCGTAGGCTCTGGGCCTAGTGAGTTTTGTACTTTTAAGCATCTAGTCAGCTAGACCTTGCAATTTTGAAAGGCAGTTGAGAAATGGCTCACTTCCTGAACTTGGAGCACAAAAAAGCCTACAGCACCTGGTATTCCCAGGCGGTCTCCCATCCAGGTACTAACGAGGCCCGACACTGCTTAGCTTCCGAGATCAGACGAGATCGGGCGCATTCAGTGTGGTGTGGCCGTAGGCTCTGGTTCTTGTGAGTTTTGTACTTTTAAGCATCTAGTCGGCTAGACCTTGCAGTTTTGAAAGGCAATTGAGAAATGGCTCACTTCCTGAACTTGGAGTACAAAAAAGCCTACAGCACCTGGTATTCCCAGGCGGTCTTCCATCCAGGTACTAACTAGGCCCGACACTGCTTAGCTTCTGAGATCAGACGAGATCAGGCACATTCAGTGTGGTGTGGCCGTAGGCTCTGGGCCTAGTGAGTTTTGTACTTTTAAGCATCTAGTCGGCTAGACCTTGCAGTTTTAAAAGGCAATTGAGAAAGGGCTCACTTCCTGAACTTGGAGCACAAAAAAGCCTACAGCACCTGGTATTCCCAGGCGGTCTCCCATCCAGGTACTAACTAGGCCTGACACTGCTTAACTTCCGAGATCAGTCGAGATCGGGTGCATTCAGTGTGGTGTGGCCGTAGGCTCTAGGAATGCTAAGAATATTACTCTTATGCATTTGCATTTAGTAAGCTAAGCCATGCAGCCACTTGCAACATGATACCACGCTCATCGCTCGATCAGCGCTCGATCAGGCTCGATCAGGCGAGATATATAAGACTGGTGGGCCCATTCAGGACTCCTATGTCTGGTAGGATAACTTTAATTCATCCATCCTGTGTCTGTTGCAGGGAGGTGGAGAGAACAATCAACACAATAATGGTTTTCTTTCATGCCTCTTGAAGGACTCAATATTCTCTGTACTGCATTACATGTGAAAGTCGATTTATTACCCATGAACACACTACCTGTATGCTAATTCTATGTAAAAAGGTAGCTCCAGCCCTCATGATGTTGTCCAACATTTCCGCTATAAAACGGGATACAATTATTTTGGAAACATACCAAATTTGAAAAATAATTGAGAAGTTGCGCAATTACTAATCATGGAGCACAAAAAAGCCTACAGCACCTGGTATTCCCAGGCAGTCTCCCATCCAGGTACTAACTAGGCCTGACCCTGCTTAGCTTCCGAGATCGGGCACATTCAGTGTGGGCACATTCAGTGTGGTGTGGCCGTAGGCTCTGGGCCTAGTGAGTTTTGTACTTTTAAGCATCTAGTCGGCTAGACCTTGCAGTTTTAAAAGGCAATTGAGAAAGGGCTCACTTCCTGAACTTGGAGCACAAAAAAGCCTACAGCACCTGGTATTCCCAGGCGGTCTCCCATCCAGGTACTAACTAGGCCTGACACTGCTTAACTTCCGAGATCAGACGAGATCGGGTGCATTCAGTGTGGTGTGGCCGTAGGCTCTAGGAATGCTAAGAATATTACTCTTATGCATTTGCATTTAGTAAGCTAAGCCATGCAGCCACTTGCAACATGATACCACGCTCATCGCTCGATCAGGCTCGATCAGGCGAGATATATAAGACTGGTGGGCCCATTCAGGACTCCTATGTCTGGTAGGATAACTTTAATTCATCCATCCTGTGTCTGTTGCAGGGAGGTGGAGAGAACAATCAACACAATAATGGTTTTCTTTCATGCCTCTTGAAGGACTCAATATTCTCTGTACTGCATTACATGTGAAAGTCGATTTATTACCCATGAACACACTGCCTGTATGCTAATTCTATGTAAAAAGGTAGCTCCAGCCCTCATGATGTTGTCCAACATTTCCGCTATAAAACGGGATACAATTATTTTGGAAACATACCAAATTTGAAAAATAATTGAGAAGTTGCGCAATTACTAATCATGGAGCACAAAAAAGCCTACAGCACCTGGTATTCCCAGGCAGTCTCCCATCCAGGTACTAACTAGGCCTGACCCTGCTTAGCTTCCGAGATCGGGCACCTTCAGTGTGGTGTGGCCGTAGGCTCTGGGCCTAGTGAGTTTTGTACTTTTAAGCATCTAGTCGGCTAGACCTTGCAGTTTTGAAAGGCAATTGTGAAATGGCTCACTTCCTGAACTTGGAGCACAAAAAAGCCTACAGCACCTGGTATTCCCAGGCGGTCTCCCATCCAGGTACTAACGAGGCCCGACACTGCTTAGCTTCCGAGATCAGACGAGATCGGGCGCATTCAGTGTGGTGTGGCCGTAGGCTCTGGTTCTTGTGAGTTTTGTACTTTTAAGCATCTAGTCGGCTAGACCTTGCAGTTTTGAAAGGCAATTGAGAAATGGCTCACTTCCTGAACTTGGAGTACAAAAAAGCCTACAGCACCTGGTATTCCCAGGCGGTCTTCCATCCAGGTACTAACTAGGCCCGACACTGCTTAGCTTCTGAGATCAGACGAGATCAGGCACATTCAGTGTGGTGTGGCCGTAGGCTCTGGGCCTAGTGAGTTTTGTACTTTTAAGCATCTAGTCGGCTAGACCTTGCAGTTTTAAAAGGCAATTGAGAAAGGGCTCACTTCCTGAACTTGGAGCACAAAAAAGCCTACAGCACCTGGTATTCCCAGGCGGTCTCCCATCCAGGTACTAACTAGGCCTGACACTGCTTAACTTCCGAGATCAGTCGAGATCAGGTGCATTCAGTGTGGTGTGGCCGTAGGCTCTAGGAATGCTAAGAATATTACTCTTATGCATTTGCATTTAGTAAGCTAAGCCATGCAGCCACTTGCAACATGATACCACGCTCATCGCTCGATCAGCGCTCGATCAGGCGAGATATATAAGACTGGTGGGCCCATTCAGGACTCCTATGTCTGGTAGGATAACTTTAATTCATCCATCCTGTGTCTGTTGCAGGGAGGTGGAGAGAACAATCAACACAATAATGGTTTTCTTTCATGCCTCTTGAAGGACTCAATATTCTCTGTACTGCATTACATGTGAAAGTTGATTTATTACCCATGAACACACTACCTGTATGCTAATTCTATGTAAAAAGGTAGCTCCAGCCCTCATGATGTTGTCCAACATTTCCGCTATAAAACGGGATACAATTATTTTGGAAACATACCAAATTTGAAAAATAATTGAGAAGTTGCGCAATTACTAATCATGGAGCACAAAAAAAGCCTACAGCACCTGGTATTCCCAGGCAGTCTCCCATCCAGGTACTAACTAGGCCCGACCCTGCTTAGCTTCCGAGATCGGGCGCATTCAGTGTGGTGTGGCCGTAGGCTCTGGGCCTAGTGAGTTTGTACTTTTAAGCATCTAGTCGGCTAGACCTTGCAGTTTTGAAAGGCAATTGTGAAATGGCTCACTTCCTGAACTTGGAGCACAAAAAAGCCTACAGCACCTGGTATTCCCAGGTGGTCTCCCATCCAGGTACTAACTAGGCCCGACACTGCTTAGCTTCCGAGATCAGACAAGATCGGGCGCATTCAGTGTGGTGTGGCCGTAGGCTCTGGGCCTAGTGAGTTTTGTACTTTTAAGCATCTAGTCGGCTAGACCTTGCAGTTTTGAAAGGCAATTGAGAAATGGCTCACTTCCTGAACTTGGAGTACAAAAAAGCCTACAGCACCTGGTATTCCCAGGCGGTCTCCCATCCAGGTACTAACTAGGCCCGACACTGCTTAGCTTCTGAGATCAGACGAGATCAGGCGCATTCAGTGTGGTGTGGCCGTAGGCTCTGGGCCTAGTGAGTGTTGTACTTTTAAGCATCTAGTCGGCTAGACCTTGCAGTTTTGAAAGGCAATTGTGAAATGGCTCACTTCCTGAACTTGGAGCACAAAAAAGCCTACAGCACCTGGTATTCCCAGGTGGTCTCCCATCCAGGTACTAACTAGGCCCGACACTGCTTAGCTTCCGAGATCAGACGAAATCAGTGTGGTGTGGCCGTAGGCTCTGGGCCTAGTGAGTTTTGTACTTTTAAGCATCTAGTCAGCTAGACCTTGCAGTTTTGAAAGGAAATTGAGAAATGGCTCACTTCCTGAACTTGGAGCACAAAAAAGCCTACAGCACCTGGTATTCCCAGGCGGTCTCCCATCCAGGTACTAACGAGGCCCGACACTGCTTAGCTTCCGAGATCAGACGAGATCGGGCGCATTCAGTGTGGTGTGGCCGTAGGCTCTGGTTCTTGTGAGTTTTGTACTTTTAAGCATCTAGTCGGCTAGACCTTGCAGTTTTGAAAGGCAATTGAGAAATGGCTCACTTCCTGAACTTGGAGTACAAAAAAGCCTACAGCACCTGGTATTCCCAGGCGGTCTTCCATCCACGTACTAACTAGGCCCGACACTGCTTAGCTTCTGAGATCAGACGAGATCAGGCACATTCAGTGTGGTGTGGCCGTAGGCTCTGGGCCTAGTGAGTTTTGTACTTTTAAGCATCTAGTCGGCTAGACCTTGCAGTTTTAAAAGGCAATTGAGAAAGGGCTCACTTCCTGAACTTGGAGCACAAAAAAGCCTACAGCACCTGGTATTCCCAGGCGGTCTCCCATCCAGGTACTAACTAGGCCTGACACTGCTTAACTTCCGAGATCAGTCGAGATCGGGTGCATTCAGTGTGGTGTGGCCGTAGGCTCTAGGAATGCTAAGAATATTACTCTTATGCATTTGCATTTAGTAAGCTAAGCCATGCAGCCACTTGCAACATGATACCACGCTCATCGCTCGATCAGGCTCGATCAGGCGAGATATATAAGACTGGTGGGCCCATTCAGGACTCCTATGTCTGGTAGGATAACTTTAATTCATCCATCCTGTGTCTGTTGCAGGGAGGTGGAGAGAACAATCAACACAATAATGGTTTTCTTTCATGCCTCTTGAAGGACTCAATATTCTCTGTACTGCATTACATGTGAAAGTCGATTTATTACCCATGAACACACTACCTGTATGCTAATTCTATGTAAAAAGGTAGCTCCAGCCCTCATGATGTTGTCCAACATTTCCGCTATAAAACGGGATACAATTATTTTGGAAACATACCAAATTTGAAAAATAATTGAGAAGTTGCGCAATTACTAATCATGGAGCACAAAAAAGCCTACAGCACCTGGTATTCCCAGGCAGTCTCCCATCCAGGTACTAACTAGGCCTGACCCTGCTTAGCTTCCGAGATCGGGCACATTCAGTGTGGGCACATTCAGTGTGGTGTGGCCGTAGGCTCTGGGCCTAGTGAGTTTTGTACTTTTAAGCATCTAGTCGGCTAGACCTTGCAGTTTTAAAAGGCAATTGAGAAAGGGCTCACTTCCTGAACTTGGAGCACAAAAAAGCCTACAGCACCTGGTATTCCCAGGCGGTCTCCCATCCAGGTACTAACTAGGCCTGACACTGCTTAACTTCCGAGATCAGACGAGATCGGGTGCATTCAGTGTGGTGTGGCCGTAGGCTCTAGGAATGCTAAGAATATTACTCTTATGCATTTGCATTTAGTAAGCTAAGCCATGCAGCCACTTGCAACATGATACCACGCTCATCGCTCGATCAGGCTCGATCAGGCGAGATATATAAGACTGGTGGGCCCATTCAGGACTCCTATGTCTGGTAGGATAACTTTAATTCATCCATCCTGTGTCTGTTGCAGGGAGGTGGAGAGAACAATCAACACAATAATGGTTTTCTTTCATGCCTCTTGAAGGACTCAATATTCTCTGTACTGCATTACATGTGAAAGTCGATTTATTACCCATGAACACACTGCCTGTATGCTAATTCTATGTAAAAAGGTAGCTCCAGCCCTCATGATGTTGTCCAACATTTCCGCTATAAAACGGGATACAATTATTTTGGAAACATACCAAATTTGAAAAATAATTGAGAAGTTGCGCAATTACTAATCATGGAGCACAAAAAAGCCTACAGCACCTGGTATTCCCAGGCAGTCTCCCATCCAGGTACTAACTAGGCCTGACCCTGCTTAGCTTCCGAGATCGGGCACCTTCAGTGTGGTGTGGCCGTAGGCTCTGGGCCTAGTGAGTTTTGTACTTTTAAGCATCTAGTCGGCTAGACCTTGCAGTTTTGAAAGGCAATTGTGAAATGGCTCACTTCCTGAACTTGGAGCACAAAAAAGCCTACAGCACCTGGTATTCCCAGGTGGTCTCCCATCCAGGTACTAACTAGGCCCGACACTGCTTAGCTTCCGAGATCAGACGAGATCGGGCGCAATCAGTGTGGTGTGGCCGTAGGCTCTGGGCCTAGTGAGTTTTGTACTTTTAAGCATCTAGTCAGCTAGACCTTGCAGTTTTGAAAGGCAATTGAGAAATGGCTCACTTCCTGAACTTGGAGCACAAAAAAGCCTACAGCACCTGGTATTCCCAGGCGGTCTCCCATCCAGGTACTAACGAGGCCCGACACTGCTTAGCTTCCGAGATCAGACGAGATCGGGCGCAATCAGTGTGGTGTGGCCGTAGGCTCTGGGCCTAGTGAGTTTTGTACTTTTAAGCATCTAGTCAGCTAGACCTTGCAATTTTGAAAGGCAATTGAGAAATGGCTCACTTCCTGAACTTGGAGCACAAAAAAGCCTACAGCACCTGGTATTCCCAGGCGGTCTCCCATCCAGGTACTAACGAGGCCCGACACTGCTTAGCTTCCGAGATCAGACGAGATCGGGCGCATTCAGTGTGGTGTGGCCGTAGGCTCTGGTTCTTGTGAGTTTTGTACTTTTAAGCATCTAGTCGGCTAGACCTTGCAGTTTTGAAAGGCAATTGAGAAATGGCTCACTTCCTGAACTTGGAGTACAAAAAAGCCTACAGCACCTGGTATTCCCAGGCGGTCTTCCATCCAGGTACTAACTAGGCCCGACACTGCTTAGCTTCTGAGATCAGACGAGATCAGGCACATTCAGTGTGGTGTGGCCGTAGGCTCTGGGCCTAGTGAGTTTTGTACTTTTAAGCATCTAGTCGGCTAGACCTTGCAGTTTTAAAAGGCAATTGAGAAAGGGCTCACTTCCTGAACTTGGAGCACAAAAAAGCCTACAGCACCTGGTATTCCCAGGCGGTCTCCCATCCAGGTACTAACTAGGCCTGACACTGCTTAACTTCCGAGATCAGTCGAGATCGGGTGCATTCAGTGTGGTGTGGCCGTAGGCTCTAGGAATGCTAAGAATATTACTCTTATGCATTTGCATTTAGTAAGCTAAGCCATGCAGCCACTTGCAACATGATACCACGCTCATCGCTCGATCAGGCTCGATCAGGCGAGATATATAAGACTGGTGGGCCCATTCAGGACTCCTATGTCTGGTAGGATAACTTTAATTCATCCATCCTGTGTCTGTTGCAGGGAGGTGGAGAGAACAATCAACACAATAATGGTTTTCTTTCATGCCTCTTGAAGGACTCAATATTCTCTGTACTGCATTACATGTGAAAGTTGATTTATTACCCATGAACACACTACCTGTATGCTAATTCTATGTAAAAAGGTAGCTCCAGCCCTCATGATGTTGTCCAACATTTCCGCTATAAAACGGGATACAATTATTTTGGAAACATACCAAATTTGAAAAATAATTGAGAAGTTGCGCAATTACTAATCATGGAGCACAAAAAAAGCCTACAGCACCTGGTATTCCCAGGCAGTCTCCCATCCAGGTACTAACTAGGCCCGACCCTGCTTAGCTTCCGAGATCGGGCGCATTCAGTGTGGTGTGGCCGTAGGCTCTGGGCCTAGTGAGTTTGTACTTTTAAGCATCTAGTCGGCTAGACCTTGCAGTTTTGAAAGGCAATTGTGAAATGGCTCACTTCCTGAACTTGGAGCACAAAAAAGCCTACAGCACCTGGTATTCCCAGGTGGTCTCCCATCCAGGTACTAACTAGGCCCGACACTGCTTAGCTTCCGAGATCAGACGAGATCGGGCGCATTCAGTGTGGTGTGGCCGTAGGCTCTGGGCCTAGTGAGTTTTGTACTTTTAAGCATCTAGTCGGCTAGACCTTGCAGTTTTGAAAGGCAATTGAGAAATGGCTCACTTCCTGAACTTGGAGTACAAAAAAGCCTACAGCACCTGGTATTCCCAGGCGGTCTCCCATCCAGGTACTAACTAGGCCTGACACTGCTTAACTTCCGAGATCAGACGAGATCGGGTGCATTCAGTGTGGTGTGGCCGTAGGCTCTAGGAATGCTAAGAATATTACTCTTATGCATTTGCATTTAGTAAGCTAAGCCATGCAGCCACTTGCAACATGATACCACGCTCATCGCTCGATCAGGCTCGATCAGGC
>NW_027182325.1:937500-942500 GCF_040938575.1 Ambystoma mexicanum | reverse complement strand
GGTAGCTCCAGCCCTCATGATGTTGTCCAACATTTCCGCTATAAAACGGGATACAATTATTTTGGAAACATACCAAATTTGAAAAATAATTGAGAAGTTGCGCAATTACTAATCATGGAGCACAAAAAAGCCTACAGCACCTGGTATTCCCAGGCAGTCTCCCATCCAGGTACTAACTAGGCCTGACCCTGCTTAGCTTCCGAGATCGGGCACCTTCAGTGTGGTGTGGCCGTAGGCTCTGGGCCTAGTGAGTTTTGTACTTTTAAGCATCTAGTCGGCTAGACCTTGCAGTTTTGAAAGGCAATTGTGAAATGGCTCACTTCCTGAACTTGGAGCACAAAAAAGCCTACAGCACCTGGTATTCCCAGGTGGTCTCCCATCCAGGTACTAACTAGGCCCGACACTGCTTAGCTTCCGAGATCAGACGAGATCGGGCGCAATCAGTGTGGTGTGGCCGTAGGCTCTGGGCCTAGTGAGTTTTGTACTTTTAAGCATCTAGTCAGCTAGACCTTGCAGTTTTGAAAGGCAATTGAGAAATGGCTCACTTCCTGAACTTGGAGCACAAAAAAGCCTACAGCACCTGGTATTCCCAGGCGGTCTCCCATCCACGTACTAACGAGGCCCGACACTGCTTAGCTTACGAGATCAGACGAGATCGGGCGCAATCAGTGTGGTGTGGCCGTAGGCTCTGGGCCTAGTGAGTTTTGTACTTTTAAGCATCTAGTCAGCTAGACCTTGCAATTTTGAAAGGCAATTGAGAAATGGCTCACTTCCTGAACTTGGAGCACAAAAAAGCCTACAGCACCTGGTATTCCCAGGCGGTCTCCCATCCAGGTACTAACGAGGCCCGACACTGCTTAGCTTCCGAGATCAGACGAGATCGGGCGCATTCAGTGTGGTGTGGCCGTAGGCTCTGGTTCTTGTGAGTTTTGTACTTTTAAGCATCTAGTCGGCTAGACCTTGCAGTTTTGAAAGGCAATTGAGAAATGGCTCACTTCCTGAACTTGGAGTACAAAAAAGCCTACAGCACCTGGTATTCCCAGGCGGTCTTCCATCCAGGTACTAACTAGGCCCGACACTGCTTAGCTTCTGAGATCAGACGAGATCAGGCACATTCAGTGTGGTGTGGCCGTAGGCTCTGGGCCTAGTGAGTTTTGTACTTTTAAGCATCTAGTCGGCTAGACCTTGCAGTTTTAAAAGGCAATTGAGAAAGGGCTCACTTCCTGAACTTGGAGCACAAAAAAGCCTACAGCACCTGGTATTCCCAGGCGGTCTCCCATCCAGGTACTAACTAGGCCTGACACTGCTTAACTTCCGAGATCAGTCGAGATCGGGTGCATTCAGTGTGGTGTGGCCGTAGGCTCTAGGAATGCTAAGAATATTACTCTTATGCATTTGCATTTAGTAAGCTAAGCCATGCAGCCACTTGCAACATGATACCACGCTCATCGCTCGATCAGGCTCGATCAGGCGAGATATATAAGACTGGTGGGCCCATTCAGGACTCCTATGTCTGGTAGGATAACTTTAATTCATCCATCCTGTGTCTGTTGCAGGGAGGTGGAGAGAACAATCAACACAATAATGGTTTTCTTTCATGCCTCTTGAAGGACTCAATATTCTCTGTACTGCATTACATGTGAAAGTTGATTTATTACCCATGAACACACTACCTGTATGCTAATTCTATGTAAAAAGGTAGCTCCAGCCCTCATGATGTTGTCCAACATTTCCGCTATAAAACGGGATACAATTATTTTGGAAACATACCAAATTTGAAAAATAATTGAGAAGTTGCGCAATTACTAATCATGGAGCACAAAAAAAGCCTACAGCACCTGGTATTCCCAGGCAGTCTCCCATCCAGGTACTAACTAGGCCCGACCCTGCTTAGCTTCCGAGATCGGGCGCATTCAGTGTGGTGTGGCCGTAGGCTCTGGGCCTAGTGAGTTTGTACTTTTAAGCATCTAGTCGGCTAGACCTTGCAGTTTTGAAAGGCAATTGTGAAATGGCTCACTTCCTGAACTTGGAGCACAAAAAAGCCTACAGCACCTGGTATTCCCAGGTGGTCTCCCATCCAGGTACTAACTAGGCCCGACACTGCTTAGCTTCCGAGATCAGACGAGATCGGGCGCATTCAGTGTGGTGTGGCCGTAGGCTCTGGGCCTAGTGAGTTTTGTACTTTTAAGCATCTAGTCGGCTAGACCTTGCAGTTTTGAAAGGCAATTGAGAAATGGCTCACTTCCTGAACTTGGAGTACAAAAAAGCCTACAGCACCTGGTATTCCCAGGCGGTCTCCCATCCAGGTACTAACTAGGCCCGACACTGCTTAGCTTCTGAGATCAGACGAGATCAGGCGCATTCAGTGTGGTGTGGCCGTAGGCTCTGGGCCTAGTGAGTGTTGTACTTTTAAGCATCTAGTCGGCTAGACCTTGCAGTTTTAAAAGGCAATTGAGAAAGGGCTCACTTCCTGAACTTGGAGCACAAAAAAGCCTACAGCACCTGGTATTCCCAGGCGGTCTCCCATCCAGGTACTAACTAGGCCTGACACTGCTTAACTTCCGAGATCAGACGAGATCGGGTGCATTCAGTGTGGTGTGGCCGTAGGCTCTAGGAATGCTAAGAATATTACTCTTATGCATTTGCATTTAGTAAGCTAAGCCATGCAGCCACTTGCAACATGATACCACGCTCATCGCTCGATCAGGCTCGATCAGGCGAGATATATAAGACTGGTGGGCCCATTCAGGACTCCTATGTCTGGTAGGATAACTTTAATTCATCCATCCTGTGTCTGTTGCAGGGAGGTGGAGAGAACAATCAACACAATAATGGTTTTCTTTCATGCCTCTTGAAGGACTCAATATTCTCTGTACTGCATTACATGTGAAAGTCGATTTATTACCCATGAACACACTACCTGTATGCTAATTCTATGTAAAAAGGTAGCTCCAGCCCTCATGATGTTGTCCAACATTTCCGCTATAAAACGGGATACAATTATTTTGGAAACATACCAAATTTGAAAAATAATTGAGAAGTTGCGCAATTACTAATCATGGAGCACAAAAAAGCCTACAGCACCTGGTATTCCCAGGCAGTCTCCCATCCAGGTACTAACTAGGCCTGACCCTGCTTAGCTTCCGAGATCGGGCACATTCAGTGTGGTGTGGCCGTAGGCTCTGGGCCTAGTGAGTTTTGTACTTTTAAGCATCTAGTCGGCTAGACCTTGCAGTTTTGAAAGGCAATTGTGAAATGGCTCACTTCCTGAACTTGGAGCACAAAAAAGCCTACAGCACCTGGTATTCCCAGGTGGTCTCCCATCCAGGTACTAACTAGGCCCGACACTGCTTAGCTTCCGAGATCGGGCGCAATCAGTGTGGTGTGGCCGTAGGCTCTGGGCCTAGTGAGTTTTGTACTTTTAAGCATCTAGTCAGCTAGACCTTGCAGTTTTGAAAGGCAATTGAGAAATGGCTCACTTCCTGAACTTGGAGCACAAAAAAGCCTACAGCACCTGGTATTCCCAGGCGGTCTCCCATCCAGGTACTAACGAGGCCCGACACTGCTTAGCTTCCGAGATCAGACGAGATCGGGCGCAATCAGTGTGGTGTGGCCGTAGGCTCTGGGCCTAGTGAGTTTTGTACTTTTAAGCATCTAGTCAGCTAGACCTTGCAATTTTGAAAGGCAGTTGAGAAATGGCTCACTTCCTGAACTTGGAGCACAAAAAAGCCTACAGCACCTGGTATTCCCAGGCGGTCTCCCATCCAGGTACTAACGAGGCCCGACACTGCTTAGCTTCCGAGATCAGACGAGATCGGGCGCATTCAGTGTGGTGTGGCCGTAGGCTCTGGTTCTTGTGAGTTTTGTACTTTTAAGCATCTAGTCGGCTAGACCTTGCAGTTTTGAAAGGCAATTGAGAAATGGCTCACTTCCTGAACTTGGAGTACAAAAAAGCCTACAGCACCTGGTATTCCCAGGCGGTCTTCCATCCAGGTACTAACTAGGCCCGACACTGCTTAGCTTCTGAGATCAGACGAGATCAGGCACATTCAGTGTGGTGTGGCCGTAGGCTCTGGGCCTAGTGAGTTTTGTACTTTTAAGCATCTAGTCGGCTAGACCTTGCAGTTTTAAAAGGCAATTGAGAAAGGGCTCACTTCCTGAACTTGGAGCACAAAAAAGCCTACAGCACCTGGTATTCCCAGGCGGTCTCCCATCCAGGTACTAACTAGGCCTGACACTGCTTAACTTCCGAGATCAGTCGAGATCGGGTGCATTCAGTGTGGTGTGGCCGTAGGCTCTAGGAATGCTAAGAATATTACTCTTATGCATTTGCATTTAGTAAGCTAAGCCATGCAGCCACTTGCAACATGATACCACGCTCATCGCTCGATCAGCGCTCGATCAGGCTCGATCAGGCGAGATATATAAGACTGGTGGGCCCATTCAGGACTCCTATGTCTGGTAGGATAACTTTAATTCATCCATCCTGTGTCTGTTGCAGGGAGGTGGAGAGAACAATCAACACAATAATGGTTTTCTTTCATGCCTCTTGAAGGACTCAATATTCTCTGTACTGCATTACATGTGAAAGTCGATTTATTACCCATGAACACACTACCTGTATGCTAATTCTATGTAAAAAGGTAGCTCCAGCCCTCATGATGTTGTCCAACATTTCCGCTATAAAACGGGATACAATTATTTTGGAAACATACCAAATTTGAAAAATAATTGAGAAGTTGCGCAATTACTAATCATGGAGCACAAAAAAGCCTACAGCACCTGGTATTCCCAGGCAGTCTCCCATCCAGGTACTAACTAGGCCTGACCCTGCTTAGCTTCCGAGATCGGGCACATTCAGTGTGGGCACATTCAGTGTGGTGTGGCCGTAGGCTCTGGGCCTAGTGAGTTTTGTACTTTTAAGCATCTAGTCGGCTAGACCTTGCAGTTTTAAAAGGCAATTGAGAAAGGGCTCACTTCCTGAACTTGGAGCACAAAAA
>NW_027182325.1:907500-932500 GCF_040938575.1 Ambystoma mexicanum | reverse complement strand
AAAAGCCTACAGCACCTGGTATTCCCAGGCGGTCTTCCATCCAGGTACTAACTAGGCCCGACACTGCTTAGCTTCTGAGATCAGACGAGATCAGGCACATTCAGTGTGGTGTGGCCGTAGGCTCTGGGCCTAGTGAGTTTTGTACTTTTAAGCATCTAGTCGGCTAGACCTTGCAGTTTTAAAAGGCAATTGAGAAAGGGCTCACTTCCTGAACTTGGAGCACAAAAAAGCCTACAGCACCTGGTATTCCCAGGCGGTCTCCCATCCAGGTACTAACTAGGCCTGACACTGCTTAACTTCCGAGATCAGTCGAGATCGGGTGCATTCAGTGTGGTGTGGCCGTAGGCTCTAGGAATGCTAAGAATATTACTCTTATGCATTTGCATTTAGTAAGCTAAGCCATGCAGCCACTTGCAACATGATACCACGCTCATCGCTCGATCAGGCTCGATCAGGCGAGATATATAAGACTGGTGGGCCCATTCAGGACTCCTATGTCTGGTAGGATAACTTTAATTCATCCATCCTGTGTCTGTTGCAGGGAGGTGGAGAGAACAATCAACACAATAATGGTTTTCTTTCATGCCTCTTGAAGGACTCAATATTCTCTGTACTGCATTACATGTGAAAGTTGATTTATTACCCATGAACACACTACCTGTATGCTAATTCTATGTAAAAAGGTAGCTCCAGCCCTCATGATGTTGTCCAACATTTCCGCTATAAAACGGGATACAATTATTTTGGAAACATACCAAATTTGAAAAATAATTGAGAAGTTGCGCAATTACTAATCATGGAGCACAAAAAAAGCCTACAGCACCTGGTATTCCCAGGCAGTCTCCCATCCAGGTACTAACTAGGCCCGACCCTGCTTAGCTTCCGAGATCGGGCGCATTCAGTGTGGTGTGGCCGTAGGCTCTGGGCCTAGTGAGTTTGTACTTTTAAGCATCTAGTCGGCTAGACCTTGCAGTTTTGAAAGGCAATTGTGAAATGGCTCACTTCCTGAACTTGGAGCACAAAAAAGCCTACAGCACCTGGTATTCCCAGGTGGTCTCCCATCCAGGTACTAACTAGGCCCGACACTGCTTAGCTTCCGAGATCAGACGAGATCGGGCGCATTCAGTGTGGTGTGGCCGTAGGCTCTGGGCCTAGTGAGTTTTGTACTTTTAAGCATCTAGTCGGCTAGACCTTGCAGTTTTGAAAGGCAATTGAGAAATGGCTCACTTCCTGAACTTGGAGTACAAAAAAGCCTACAGCACCTGGTATTCCCAGGCGGTCTCCCATCCAGGTACTAACTAGGCCCGACACTGCTTAGCTTCTGAGATCAGACGAGATCAGGCGCATTCAGTGTGGTGTGGCCGTAGGCTCTGGGCCTAGTGAGTGTTGTACTTTTAAGCATCTAGTCGGCTAGACCTTGCAGTTTTAAAAGGCAATTGAGAAAGGGCTCACTTCCTGAACTTGGAGCACAAAAAAGCCTACAGCACCTGGTATTCCCAGGCGGTCTCCCATCCAGGTACTAACTAGGCCTGACACTGCTTAACTTCCGAGATCAGACGAGATCGGGTGCATTCAGTGTGGTGTGGCCGTAGGCTCTAGGAATGCTAAGAATATTACTCTTATGCATTTGCATTTAGTAAGCTAAGCCATGCAGCCACTTGCAACATGATACCACGCTCATCGCTCGATCAGGCTCGATCAGGCGAGATATATAAGACTGGTGGGCCCATTCAGGACTCCTATGTCTGGTAGGATAACTTTAATTCATCCATCCTGTGTCTGTTGCAGGGAGGTGGAGAGAACAATCAACACAATAATGGTTTTCTTTCATGCCTCTTGAAGGACTCAATATTCTCTGTACTGCATTACATGTGAAAGTCGATTTATTACCCATGAACACACTACCTGTATGCTAATTCTATGTAAAAAGGTAGCTCCAGCCCTCATGATGTTGTCCAACATTTCCGCTATAAAACGGGATACAATTATTTTGGAAACATACCAAATTTGAAAAATAATTGAGAAGTTGCGCAATTACTAATCATGGAGCACAAAAAAGCCTACAGCACCTGGTATTCCCAGGCAGTCTCCCATCCAGGTACTAACTAGGCCTGACCCTGCTTAGCTTCCGAGATCGGGCACATTCAGTGTGGTGTGGCCGTAGGCTCTGGGCCTAGTGAGTTTTGTACTTTTAAGCATCTAGTCGGCTAGACCTTGCAGTTTTGAAAGGCAATTGTGAAATGGCTCACTTCCTGAACTTGGAGCACAAAAAAGCCTACAGCACCTGGTATTCCCAGGTGGTCTCCCATCCAGGTACTAACTAGGCCCGACACTGCTTAGCTTCCGAGATCGGGCGCAATCAGTGTGGTGTGGCCGTAGGCTCTGGGCCTAGTGAGTTTTGTACTTTTAAGCATCTAGTCAGCTAGACCTTGCAGTTTTGAAAGGCAATTGAGAAATGGCTCACTTCCTGAACTTGGAGCACAAAAAAGCCTACAGCACCTGGTATTCCCAGGCGGTCTCCCATCCAGGTACTAACGAGGCCCGACACTGCTTAGCTTCCGAGATCAGACGAGATCGGGCGCAATCAGTGTGGTGTGGCCGTAGGCTCTGGGCCTAGTGAGTTTTGTACTTTTAAGCATCTAGTCAGCTAGACCTTGCAATTTTGAAAGGCAGTTGAGAAATGGCTCACTTCCTGAACTTGGAGCACAAAAAAGCCTACAGCACCTGGTATTCCCAGGCGGTCTCCCATCCAGGTACTAACGAGGCCCGACACTGCTTAGCTTCCGAGATCAGACGAGATCGGGCGCATTCAGTGTGGTGTGGCCGTAGGCTCTGGTTCTTGTGAGTTTTGTACTTTTAAGCATCTAGTCGGCTAGACCTTGCAGTTTTGAAAGGCAATTGAGAAATGGCTCACTTCCTGAACTTGGAGTACAAAAAAGCCTACAGCACCTGGTATTCCCAGGCGGTCTTCCATCCAGGTACTAACTAGGCCCGACACTGCTTAGCTTCTGAGATCAGACGAGATCAGGCACATTCAGTGTGGTGTGGCCGTAGGCTCTGGGCCTAGTGAGTTTTGTACTTTTAAGCATCTAGTCGGCTAGACCTTGCAGTTTTAAAAGGCAATTGAGAAAGGGCTCACTTCCTGAACTTGGAGCACAAAAAAGCCTACAGCACCTGGTATTCCCAGGCGGTCTCCCATCCAGGTACTAACTAGGCCTGACACTGCTTAACTTCCGAGATCAGTCGAGATCGGGTGCATTCAGTGTGGTGTGGCCGTAGGCTCTAGGAATGCTAAGAATATTACTCTTATGCATTTGCATTTAGTAAGCTAAGCCATGCAGCCACTTGCAACATGATACCACGCTCATCGCTCGATCAGCGCTCGATCAGGCTCGATCAGGCGAGATATATAAGACTGGTGGGCCCATTCAGGACTCCTATGTCTGGTAGGATAACTTTAATTCATCCATCCTGTGTCTGTTGCAGGGAGGTGGAGAGAACAATCAACACAATAATGGTTTTCTTTCATGCCTCTTGAAGGACTCAATATTCTCTGTACTGCATTACATGTGAAAGTCGATTTATTACCCATGAACACACTACCTGTATGCTAATTCTATGTAAAAAGGTAGCTCCAGCCCTCATGATGTTGTCCAACATTTCCGCTATAAAACGGGATACAATTATTTTGGAAACATACCAAATTTGAAAAATAATTGAGAAGTTGCGCAATTACTAATCATGGAGCACAAAAAAGCCTACAGCACCTGGTATTCCCAGGCAGTCTCCCATCCAGGTACTAACTAGGCCTGACCCTGCTTAGCTTCCGAGATCGGGCACATTCAGTGTGGGCACATTCAGTGTGGTGTGGCCGTAGGCTCTGGGCCTAGTGAGTTTTGTACTTTTAAGCATCTAGTCGGCTAGACCTTGCAGTTTTAAAAGGCAATTGAGAAAGGGCTCACTTCCTGAACTTGGAGCACAAAAAAGCCTACAGCACCTGGTATTCCCAGGCGGTCTCCCATCCAGGTACTAACTAGGCCTGACACTGCTTAACTTCCGAGATCAGACGAGATCGGGTGCATTCAGTGTGGTGTGGCCGTAGGCTCTAGGAATGCTAAGAATATTACTCTTATGCATTTGCATTTAGTAAGCTAAGCCATGCAGCCACTTGCAACATGATACCACGCTCATCGCTCGATCAGGCTCGATCAGGCGAGATATATAAGACTGGTGGGCCCATTCAGGACTCCTATGTCTGGTAGGATAACTTTAATTCATCCATCCTGTGTCTGTTGCAGGGAGGTGGAGAGAACAATCAACACAATAATGGTTTTCTTTCATGCCTCTTGAAGGACTCAATATTCTCTGTACTGCATTACATGTGAAAGTCGATTTATTACCCATGAACACACTGCCTGTATGCTAATTCTATGTAAAAAGGTAGCTCCAGCCCTCATGATGTTGTCCAACATTTCCGCTATAAAACGGGATACAATTATTTTGGAAACATACCAAATTTGAAAAATAATTGAGAAGTTGCGCAATTACTAATCATGGAGCACAAAAAAGCCTACAGCACCTGGTATTCCCAGGCAGTCTCCCATCCAGGTACTAACTAGGCCTGACCCTGCTTAGCTTCCGAGATCGGGCACCTTCAGTGTGGTGTGGCCGTAGGCTCTGGGCCTAGTGAGTTTTGTACTTTTAAGCATCTAGTCGGCTAGACCTTGCAGTTTTGAAAGGCAATTGTGAAATGGCTCACTTCCTGAACTTGGAGCACAAAAAAGCCTACAGCACCTGGTATTCCCAGGTGGTCTCCCATCCAGGTACTAACTAGGCCCGACACTGCTTAGCTTCCGAGATCAGACGAGATCGGGCGCAATCAGTGTGGTGTGGCCGTAGGCTCTGGGCCTAGTGAGTTTTGTACTTTTAAGCATCTAGTCAGCTAGACCTTGCAGTTTTGAAAGGCAATTGAGAAATGGCTCACTTCCTGAACTTGGAGCACAAAAAAGCCTACAGCACCTGGTATTCCCAGGCGGTCTCCCATCCAGGTACTAACGAGGCCCGACACTGCTTAGCTTCCGAGATCAGACGAGATCGGGCGCAATCAGTGTGGTGTGGCCGTAGGCTCTGGGCCTAGTGAGTTTTGTACTTTTAAGCATCTAGTCAGCTAGACCTTGCAATTTTGAAAGGCAATTGAGAAATGGCTCACTTCCTGAACTTGGAGCACAAAAAAGCCTACAGCACCTGGTATTCCCAGGCGGTCTCCCATCCAGGTACTAACGAGGCCCGACACTGCTTAGCTTCCGAGATCAGACGAGATCGGGCGCATTCAGTGTGGTGTGGCCGTAGGCTCTGGTTCTTGTGAGTTTTGTACTTTTAAGCATCTAGTCGGCTAGACCTTGCAGTTTTGAAAGGCAATTGAGAAATGGCTCACTTCCTGAACTTGGAGTACAAAAAAGCCTACAGCACCTGGTATTCCCAGGCGGTCTTCCATCCAGGTACTAACTAGGCCCGACACTGCTTAGCTTCTGAGATCAGACGAGATCAGGCACATTCAGTGTGGTGTGGCCGTAGGCTCTGGGCCTAGTGAGTTTTGTACTTTTAAGCATCTAGTCGGCTAGACCTTGCAGTTTTAAAAGGCAATTGAGAAAGGGCTCACTTCCTGAACTTGGAGCACAAAAAAGCCTACAGCACCTGGTATTCCCAGGCGGTCTCCCATCCAGGTACTAACTAGGCCTGACACTGCTTAACTTCCGAGATCAGTCGAGATCGGGTGCATTCAGTGTGGTGTGGCCGTAGGCTCTAGGAATGCTAAGAATATTACTCTTATGCATTTGCATTTAGTAAGCTAAGCCATGCAGCCACTTGCAACATGATACCACGCTCATCGCTCGATCAGGCTCGATCAGGCGAGATATATAAGACTGGTGGGCCCATTCAGGACTCCTATGTCTGGTAGGATAACTTTAATTCATCCATCCTGTGTCTGTTGCAGGGAGGTGGAGAGAACAATCAACACAATAATGGTTTTCTTTCATGCCTCTTGAAGGACTCAATATTCTCTGTACTGCATTACATGTGAAAGTTGATTTATTACCCATGAACACACTACCTGTATGCTAATTCTATGTAAAAAGGTAGCTCCAGCCCTCATGATGTTGTCCAACATTTCCGCTATAAAACGGGATACAATTATTTTGGAAACATACCAAATTTGAAAAATAATTGAGAAGTTGCGCAATTACTAATCATGGAGCACAAAAAAAGCCTACAGCACCTGGTATTCCCAGGCAGTCTCCCATCCAGGTACTAACTAGGCCCGACCCTGCTTAGCTTCCGAGATCGGGCGCATTCAGTGTGGTGTGGCCGTAGGCTCTGGGCCTAGTGAGTTTGTACTTTTAAGCATCTAGTCGGCTAGACCTTGCAGTTTTGAAAGGCAATTGTGAAATGGCTCACTTCCTGAACTTGGAGCACAAAAAAGCCTACAGCACCTGGTATTCCCAGGTGGTCTCCCATCCAGGTACTAACTAGGCCCGACACTGCTTAGCTTCCGAGATCAGACGAGATCGGGCGCATTCAGTGTGGTGTGGCCGTAGGCTCTGGGCCTAGTGAGTTTTGTACTTTTAAGCATCTAGTCGGCTAGACCTTGCAGTTTTGAAAGGCAATTGAGAAATGGCTCACTTCCTGAACTTGGAGTACAAAAAAGCCTACAGCACCTGGTATTCCCAGGCGGTCTCCCATCCAGGTACTAACTAGGCCTGACACTGCTTAACTTCCGAGATCAGACGAGATCGGGTGCATTCAGTGTGGTGTGGCCGTAGGCTCTAGGAATGCTAAGAATATTACTCTTATGCATTTGCATTTAGTAAGCTAAGCCATGCAGCCACTTGCAACATGATACCACGCTCATCGCTCGATCAGGCTCGATCAGGCGAGATATATAAGACTGGTGGGCCCATTCAGGACTCCTATGTCTGGTAGGATAACTTTAATTCATCCATCCTGTGTCTGTTGCAGGGAGGTGGAGAGAACAATCAACACAATAATGGTTTTCTTTCATGCCTCTTGAAGGACTCAATATTCTCTGTACTGCATTACATGTGAAAGTCGATTTATTACCCATGAACACACTACCTGTATGCTAATTCTATGTAAAAAGGTAGCTCCAGCCCTCATGATGTTGTCCAACATTTCCGCTATAAAACGGGATACAATTATTTTGGAAACATACCAAATTTGAAAAATAATTGAGAAGTTGCGCAATTACTAATCATGGAGCACAAAAAAGCCTACAGCACCTGGTATTCCCAGGCAGTCTCCCATCCAGGTACTAACTAGGCCTGACCCTGCTTAGCTTCCGAGATCGGGCACATTCAGTGTGGTGTGGCCGTAGGCTCTGGGCCTAGTGAGTTTTGTACTTTTAAGCATCTAGTCGGCTAGACCTTGCAGTTTTGAAAGGCAATTGTGAAATGGCTCACTTCCTGAACTTGGAGCACAAAAAAGCCTACAGCACCTGGTATTCCCAGGTGGTCTCCCATCCAGGTACTAACTAGGCCCGACACTGCTTAGCTTCCGAGATCAGACGAAATCAGTGTGGTGTGGCCGTAGGCTCTGGGCCTAGTGAGTTTTGTACTTTTAAGCATCTAGTCAGCTAGACCTTGCAGTTTTGAAAGGAAATTGAGAAATGGCTCACTTCCTGAACTTGGAGCACAAAAAAGCCTACAGCACCTGGTATTCCCAGGCGGTCTCCCATCCAGGTACTAACGAGGCCCGACACTGCTTAGCTTCCGAGATCAGACGAGATCGGGCGCATTCAGTGTGGTGTGGCCGTAGGCTCTGGTTCTTGTGAGTTTTGTACTTTTAAGCATCTAGTCGGCTAGACCTTGCAGTTTTGAAAGGCAATTGAGAAATGGCTCACTTCCTGAACTTGGAGTACAAAAAAGCCTACAGCACCTGGTATTCCCAGGCGGTCTTCCATCCACGTACTAACTAGGCCCGACACTGCTTAGCTTCTGAGATCAGACGAGATCAGGCACATTCAGTGTGGTGTGGCCGTAGGCTCTGGGCCTAGTGAGTTTTGTACTTTTAAGCATCTAGTCGGCTAGACCTTGCAGTTTTAAAAGGCAATTGAGAAAGGGCTCACTTCCTGAACTTGGAGCACAAAAAAGCCTACAGCACCTGGTATTCCCAGGCGGTCTCCCATCCAGGTACTAACTAGGCCTGACACTGCTTAACTTCCAAGATCAGTCGAGATCGGGTGCATTCAGTGTGGTGTGGCCGTAGGCTCTAGGAATGCTAAGAATATTACTCTTATGCATTTGCATTTAGTAAGCTAAGCCATGCAGCCACTTGCAACATGATACCACGCTCATCGCTCGATCAGGCGAGATATATAAGACTGGTGGGCCCATTCAGGACTCCTATGTCTGGTAGGATAACTTTAATTCATCCATCCTGTGTCTGTTGCAGGGAGGTGGAGAGAACAATCAACACAATAATGGTTTTCTTTCATGCCTCTTGAAGGACTCAATATTCTCTGTACTGCATTACATGTGAAAGTCGATTTATTACCCATGAACACACTACCTGTATGCTAATTCTATGTAAAAAGGTAGCTCCAGCCCTCATGATGTTGTCCAACATTTCCGCTATAAAACGGGATACAATTATTTTGGAAACATACCAAATTTGAAAAATAATTGAGAAGTTGCGCAATTACTAATCATGGAGCACAAAAAAGCCTACAGCACCTGGTATTCCCAGGCAGTCTCCCATCCAGGTACTAACTAGGCCTGACCCTGCTTAGCTTCCGAGATCGGGCACATTCAGTGTGGGCACATTCAGTGTGGTGTGGCCGTAGGCTCTGGGCCTAGTGAGTTTTGTACTTTTAAGCATCTAGTCGGCTAGACCTTGCAGTTTTAAAAGGCAATTGAGAAAGGGCTCACTTCCTGAACTTGGAGCACAAAAAAGCCTACAGCACCTGGTATTCCCAGGCGGTCTCCCATCCAGGTACTAACTAGGCCTGACACTGCTTAACTTCCGAGATCAGACGAGATCGGGTGCATTCAGTGTGGTGTGGCCGTAGGCTCTAGGAATGCTAAGAATATTACTCTTATGCATTTGCATTTAGTAAGCTAAGCCATGCAGCCACTTGCAACATGATACCACGCTCATCGCTCGATCAGGCTCGATCAGGCGAGATATATAAGACTGGTGGGCCCATTCAGGACTCCTATGTCTGGTAGGATAACTTTAATTCATCCATCCTGTGTCTGTTGCAGGGAGGTGGAGAGAACAATCAACACAATAATGGTTTTCTTTCATGCCTCTTGAAGGACTCAATATTCTCTGTACTGCATTACATGTGAAAGTCGATTTATTACCCATGAACACACTGCCTGTATGCTAATTCTATGTAAAAAGGTAGCTCCAGCCCTCATGATGTTGTCCAACATTTCCGCTATAAAACGGGATACAATTATTTTGGAAACATACCAAATTTGAAAAATAATTGAGAAGTTGCGCAATTACTAATCATGGAGCACAAAAAAGCCTACAGCACCTGGTATTCCCAGGCAGTCTCCCATCCAGGTACTAACTAGGCCTGACCCTGCTTAGCTTCCGAGATCGGGCACCTTCAGTGTGGTGTGGCCGTAGGCTCTGGGCCTAGTGAGTTTTGTACTTTTAAGCATCTAGTCGGCTAGACCTTGCAGTTTTGAAAGGCAATTGTGAAATGGCTCACTTCCTGAACTTGGAGCACAAAAAAGCCTACAGCACCTGGTATTCCCAGGTGGTCTCCCATCCAGGTACTAACTAGGCCCGACACTGCTTAGCTTCCGAGATCAGACGAGATCGGGCGCAATCAGTGTGGTGTGGCCGTAGGCTCTGGGTCTAGTGAGTTTTGTACTTTTAAGCATCTAGTCAGCTAGACCTTGCAGTTTTGAAAGGCAATTGAGAAATGGCTCACTTCCTGAACTTGGAGCACAAAAAAGCCTACAGCACCTGGTATTCCCAGGCGGTCTCCCATCCAGGTACTAACGAGGCCCGACACTGCTTAGCTTCCGAGATCAGACGAGATCGGGCGCAATCAGTGTGGTGTGGCCGTAGGCTCTGGGCCTAGTGAGTTTTGTACTTTTAAGCATCTAGTCAGCTAGACCTTGCAATTTTGAAAGGCAATTGAGAAATGGCTCACTTCCTGAACTTGGAGCACAAAAAAGCCTACAGCACCTGGTATTCCCAGGCGGTCTCCCATCCAGGTACTAACGAGGCCCGACACTGCTTAGCTTCCGAGATCAGACGAGATCGGGCGCATTCAGTGTGGTGTGGCCGTAGGCTCTGGTTCTTGTGAGTTTTGTACTTTTAAGCATCTAGTCGGCTAGACCTTGCAGTTTTGAAAGGCAATTGAGAAATGGCTCACTTCCTGAACTTGGAGTACAAAAAAGCCTACAGCACCTGGTATTCCCAGGCGGTCTTCCATCCAGGTACTAACTAGGCCCGACACTGCTTAGCTTCTGAGATCAGACGAGATCAGGCACATTCAGTGTGGTGTGGCCGTAGGCTCTGGGCCTAGTGAGTTTTGTACTTTTAAGCATCTAGTCGGCTAGACCTTGCAGTTTTAAAAGGCAATTGAGAAAGGGCTCACTTCCTGAACTTGGAGCACAAAAAAGCCTACAGCACCTGGTATTCCCAGGCGGTCTCCCATCCAGGTACTAACTAGGCCTGACACTGCTTAACTTCCGAGATCAGTCGAGATCGGGTGCATTCAGTGTGGTGTGGCCGTAGGCTCTAGGAATGCTAAGAATATTACTCTTATGCATTTGCATTTAGTAAGCTAAGCCATGCAGCCACTTGCAACATGATACCACGCTCATCGCTCGATCAGGCTCGATCAGGCGAGATATATAAGACTGGTGGGCCCATTCAGGACTCCTATGTCTGGTAGGATAACTTTAATTCATCCATCCTGTGTCTGTTGCAGGGAGGTGGAGAGAACAATCAACACAATAATGGTTTTCTTTCATGCCTCTTGAAGGACTCAATATTCTCTGTACTGCATTACATGTGAAAGTTGATTTATTACCCATGAACACACTACCTGTATGCTAATTCTATGTAAAAAGGTAGCTCCAGCCCTCATGATGTTGTCCAACATTTCCGCTATAAAACGGGATACAATTATTTTGGAAACATACCAAATTTGAAAAATAATTGAGAAGTTGCGCAATTACTAATCATGGAGCACAAAAAAAGCCTACAGCACCTGGTATTCCCAGGCAGTCTCCCATCCAGGTACTAACTAGGCCCGACCCTGCTTAGCTTCCGAGATCGGGCGCATTCAGTGTGGTGTGGCCGTAGGCTCTGGGCCTAGTGAGTTTGTACTTTTAAGCATCTAGTCGGCTAGACCTTGCAGTTTTGAAAGGCAATTGTGAAATGGCTCACTTCCTGAACTTGGAGCACAAAAAAGCCTACAGCACCTGGTATTCCCAGGTGGTCTCCCATCCAGGTACTAACTAGGCCCGACACTGCTTAGCTTCCGAGATCAGACGAGATCGGGCGCATTCAGTGTGGTGTGGCCGTAGGCTCTGGGCCTAGTGAGTTTTGTACTTTTAAGCATCTAGTCGGCTAGACCTTGCAGTTTTGAAAGGCAATTGAGAAATGGCTCACTTCCTGAACTTGGAGTACAAAAAAGCCTACAGCACCTGGTATTCCCAGGCGGTCTCCCATCCAGGTACTAACTAGGCCTGACACTGCTTAACTTCCGAGATCAGACGAGATCGGGTGCATTCAGTGTGGTGTGGCCGTAGGCTCTAGGAATGCTAAGAATATTACTCTTATGCATTTGCATTTAGTAAGCTAAGCCATGCAGCCACTTGCAACATGATACCACGCTCATCGCTCGATCAGGCTCGATCAGGCGAGATATATAAGACTGGTGGGCCCATTCAGGACTCCTATGTCTGGTAGGATAACTTTAATTCATCCATCCTGTGTCTGTTGCAGGGAGGTGGAGAGAACAATCAACACAATAATGGTTTTCTTTCATGCCTCTTGAAGGACTCAATATTCTCTGTACTGCATTACATGTGAAAGTCGATTTATTACCCATGAACACACTACCTGTATGCTAATTCTATGTAAAAAGGTAGCTCCAGCCCTCATGATGTTGTCCAACATTTCCGCTATAAAACGGGATACAATTATTTTGGAAACATACCAAATTTGAAAAATAATTGAGAAGTTGCGCAATTACTAATCATGGAGCACAAAAAAGCCTACAGCACCTGGTATTCCCAGGCAGTCTCCCATCCAGGTACTAACTAGGCCTGACCCTGCTTAGCTTCCGAGATCGGGCACATTCAGTGTGGTGTGGCCGTAGGCTCTGGGCCTAGTGAGTTTTGTACTTTTAAGCATCTAGTCGGCTAGACCTTGCAGTTTTGAAAGGCAATTGTGAAATGGCTCACTTCCTGAACTTGGAGCACAAAAAAGCCTACAGCACCTGGTATTCCCAGGTGGTCTCCCATCCAGGTACTAACTAGGCCCGACACTGCTTAGCTTCCGAGATCAGACGAAATCAGTGTGGTGTGGCCGTAGGCTCTGGGCCTAGTGAGTTTTGTACTTTTAAGCATCTAGTCAGCTAGACCTTGCAGTTTTGAAAGGAAATTGAGAAATGGCTCACTTCCTGAACTTGGAGCACAAAAAAGCCTACAGCACCTGGTATTCCCAGGCGGTCTCCCATCCAGGTACTAACGAGGCCCGACACTGCTTAGCTTCCGAGATCAGACGAGATCGGGCGCATTCAGTGTGGTGTGGCCGTAGGCTCTGGTTCTTGTGAGTTTTGTACTTTTAAGCATCTAGTCGGCTAGACCTTGCAGTTTTGAAAGGCAATTGAGAAATGGCTCACTTCCTGAACTTGGAGTACAAAAAAGCCTACAGCACCTGGTATTCCCAGGCGGTCTTCCATCCACGTACTAACTAGGCCCGACACTGCTTAGCTTCTGAGATCAGACGAGATCAGGCACATTCAGTGTGGTGTGGCCGTAGGCTCTGGGCCTAGTGAGTTTTGTACTTTTAAGCATCTAGTCGGCTAGACCTTGCAGTTTTAAAAGGCAATTGAGAAAGGGCTCACTTCCTGAACTTGGAGCACAAAAAAGCCTACAGCACCTGGTATTCCCAGGCGGTCTCCCATCCAGGTACTAACTAGGCCTGACACTGCTTAACTTCCGAGATCAGTCGAGATCGGGTGCATTCAGTGTGGTGTGGCCGTAGGCTCTAGGAATGCTAAGAATATTACTCTTATGCATTTGCATTTAGTAAGCTAAGCCATGCAGCCACTTGCAACATGATACCACGCTCATCGCTCGATCAGGCGAGATATATAAGACTGGTGGGCCCATTCAGGACTCCTATGTCTGGTAGGATAACTTTAATTCATCCATCCTGTGTCTGTTGCAGGGAGGTGGAGAGAACAATCAACACAATAATGGTTTTCTTTCATGCCTCTTGAAGGACTCAATATTCTCTGTACTGCATTACATGTGAAAGTCGATTTATTACCCATGAACACACTACCTGTATGCTAATTCTATGTAAAAAGGTAGCTCCAGCCCTCATGATGTTGTCCAACATTTCCGCTATAAAACGGGATACAATTATTTTGGAAACATACCAAATTTGAAAAATAATTGAGAAGTTGCGCAATTACTAATCATGGAGCACAAAAAAGCCTACAGCACCTGGTATTCCCAGGCAGTCTCCCATCCAGGTACTAACTAGGCCTGACCCTGCTTAGCTTCCGAGATCGGGCACATTCAGTGTGGGCACATTCAGTGTGGTGTGGCCGTAGGCTCTGGGCCTAGTGAGTTTTGTACTTTTAAGCATCTAGTCGGCTAGACCTTGCAGTTTTAAAAGGCAATTGAGAAAGGGCTCACTTCCTGAACTTGGAGCACAAAAAAGCCTACAGCACCTGGTATTCCCAGGCGGTCTCCCATCCAGGTACTAACTAGGCCTGACACTGCTTAACTTCCGAGATCAGACAAGATCGGGTGCATTCAGTGTGGTGTGGCCGTAGGCTCTAGGAATGCTAAGAATATTACTCTTATGCATTTGCATTTAGTAAGCTAAGCCATGCAGCCACTTGCAACATGATACCACGCTCATCGCTCGATCAGGCTCGATCAGGCGAGATATATAAGACTGGTGGGCCCATTCAGGACTCCTATGTCTGGTAGGATAACTTTAATTCATCCATCCTGTGTCTGTTGCAGGGAGGTGGAGAGAACAATCAACACAATAATGGTTTTCTTTCATGCCTCTTGAAGGACTCAATATTCTCTGTACTGCATTACATGTGAAAGTCGATTTATTACCCATGAACACACTGCCTGTATGCTAATTCTATGTAAAAAGGTAGCTCCAGCCCTCATGATGTTGTCCAACATTTCCGCTATAAAACGGGATACAATTATTTTGGAAACATACCAAATTTGAAAAATAATTGAGAAGTTGCGCAATTACTAATCATGGAGCACAAAAAAGCCTACAGCACCTGGTATTCCCAGGCAGTCTCCCATCCAGGTACTAACTAGGCCTGACCCTGCTTAGCTTCCGAGATCGGGCACCTTCAGTGTGGTGTGGCCGTAGGCTCTGGGCCTAGTGAGTTTTGTACTTTTAAGCATCTAGTCGGCTAGACCTTGCAGTTTTGAAAGGCAATTGTGAAATGGCTCACTTCCTGAACTTGGAGCACAAAAAAGCCTACAGCACCTGGTATTCCCAGGTGGTCTCCCATCCAGGTACTAACTAGGCCCGACACTGCTTAGCTTCCGAGATCAGACGAGATCGGGCGCAATCAGTGTGGTGTGGCCGTAGGCTCTGGGCCTAGTGAGTTTTGTACTTTTAAGCATCTAGTCAGCTAGACCTTGCAGTTTTGAAAGGCAATTGAGAAATGGCTCACTTCCTGAACTTGGAGCACAAAAAAGCCTACAGCACCTGGTATTCCCAGGCGGTCTCCCATCCAGGTACTAACGAGGCCCGACACTGCTTAGCTTCCGAGATCAGACGAGATCGGGCGCAATCAGTGTGGTGTGGCCGTAGGCTCTGGGCCTAGTGAGTTTTGTACTTTTAAGCATCTAGTCAGCTAGACCTTGCAATTTTGAAAGGCAATTGAGAAATGGCTCACTTCCTGAACTTGGAGCACAAAAAAGCCTACAGCACCTGGTATTCCCAGGCGGTCTCCCATCCAGGTACTAACGAGGCCCGACACTGCTTAGCTTCCGAGATCAGACGAGATCGGGCGCATTCAGTGTGGTGTGGCCGTAGGCTCTGGTTCTTGTGAGTTTTGTACTTTTAAGCATCTAGTCGGCTAGACCTTGCAGTTTTGAAAGGCAATTGAGAAATGGCTCACTTCCTGAACTTGGAGTACAAAAAAGCCTACAGCACCTGGTATTCCCAGGCGGTCTTCCATCCAGGTACTAACTAGGCCCGACACTGCTTAGCTTCTGAGATCAGACGAGATCAGGCACATTCAGTGTGGTGTGGCCGTAGGCTCTGGGCCTAGTGAGTTTTGTACTTTTAAGCATCTAGTCGGCTAGACCTTGCAGTTTTAAAAGGCAATTGAGAAAGGGCTCACTTCCTGAACTTGGAGCACAAAAAAGCCTACAGCACCTGGTATTCCCAGGCGGTCTCCCATCCAGGTACTAACTAGGCCTGACACTGCTTAACTTCCGAGATCAGTCGAGATCGGGTGCATTCAGTGTGGTGTGGCCGTAGGCTCTAGGAATGCTAAGAATATTACTCTTATGCATTTGCATTTAGTAAGCTAAGCCATGCAGCCACTTGCAACATGATACCACGCTCATCGCTCGATCAGGCTCGATCAGGCGAGATATATAAGACTGGTGGGCCCATTCAGGACTCCTATGTCTGGTAGGATAACTTTAATTCATCCATCCTGTGTCTGTTGCAGGGAGGTGGAGAGAACAATCAACACAATAATGGTTTTCTTTCATGCCTCTTGAAGGACTCAATATTCTCTGTACTGCATTACATGTGAAAGTTGATTTATTACCCATGAACACACTACCTGTATGCTAATTCTATGTAAAAAGGTAGCTCCAGCCCTCATGATGTTGTCCAACATTTCCGCTATAAAACGGGATACAATTATTTTGGAAACATACCAAATTTGAAAAATAATTGAGAAGTTGCGCAATTACTAATCATGGAGCACAAAAAAAGCCTACAGCACCTGGTATTCCCAGGCAGTCTCCCATCCAGGTACTAACTAGGCCCGACCCTGCTTAGCTTCCGAGATCGGGCGCATTCAGTGTGGTGTGGCCGTAGGCTCTGGGCCTAGTGAGTTTGTACTTTTAAGCATCTAGTCGGCTAGACCTTGCAGTTTTGAAAGGCAATTGTGAAATGGCTCACTTCCTGAACTTGGAGCACAAAAAAGCCTACAGCACCTGGTATTCCCAGGTGGTCTCCCATCCAGGTACTAACTAGGCCCGACACTGCTTAGCTTCCGAGATCAGACGAGATCGGGCGCATTCAGTGTGGTGTGGCCGTAGGCTCTGGGCCTAGTGAGTTTTGTACTTTTAAGCATCTAGTCGGCTAGACCTTGCAGTTTTGAAAGGCAATTGAGAAATGGCTCACTTCCTGAACTTGGAGTACAAAAAAGCCTACAGCACCTGGTATTCCCAGGCGGTCTCCCATCCAGGTACTAACTAGGCCTGACACTGCTTAACTTCCGAGATCAGACGAGATCGGGTGCATTCAGTGTGGTGTGGCCGTAGGCTCTAGGAATGCTAAGAATATTACTCTTATGCATTTGCATTTAGTAAGCTAAGCCATGCAGCCACTTGCAACATGATACCACGCTCATCGCTCGATCAGGCTCGATCAGGCGAGATATATAAGACTGGTGGGCCCATTCAGGACTCCTATGTCTGGTAGGATAACTTTAATTCATCCATCCTGTGTCTGTTGCAGGGAGGTGGAGAGAACAATCAACACAATAATGGTTTTCTTTCATGCCTCTTGAAGGACTCAATATTCTCTGTACTGCATTACATGTGAAAGTCGATTTATTACCCATGAACACACTACCTGTATGCTAATTCTATGTAAAAAGGTAGCTCCAGCCCTCATGATGTTGTCCAACATTTCCGCTATAAAACGGGATACAATTATTTTGGAAACATACCAAATTTGAAAAATAATTGAGAAGTTGCGCAATTACTAATCATGGAGCACAAAAAAGCCTACAGCACCTGGTATTCCCAGGCAGTCTCCCATCCAGGTACTAACTAGGCCTGACCCTGCTTAGCTTCCGAGATCGGGCACATTCAGTGTGGTGTGGCCGTAGGCTCTGGGCCTAGTGAGTTTTGTACTTTTAAGCATCTAGTCGGCTAGACCTTGCAGTTTTGAAAGGCAATTGTGAAATGGCTCACTTCCTGAACTTGGAGCACAAAAAAGCCTACAGCACCTGGTATTCCCAGGTGGTCTCCCATCCAGGTACTAACTAGGCCCGACACTGCTTAGCTTCCGAGATCAGACGAAATCAGTGTGGTGTGGCCGTAGGCTCTGGGCCTAGTGAGTTTTGTACTTTTAAGCATCTAGTCAGCTAGACCTTGCAGTTTTGAAAGGAAATTGAGAAATGGCTCACTTCCTGAACTTGGAGCACAAAAAAGCCTACAGCACCTGGTATTCCCAGGCGGTCTCCCATCCAGGTACTAACGAGGCCCGACACTGCTTAGCTTCCGAGATCAGACGAGATCGGGCGCATTCAGTGTGGTGTGGCCGTAGGCTCTGGTTCTTGTGAGTTTTGTACTTTTAAGCATCTAGTCGGCTAGACCTTGCAGTTTTGAAAGGCAATTGAGAAATGGCTCACTTCCTGAACTTGGAGTACAAAAAAGCCTACAGCACCTGGTATTCCCAGGCGGTCTTCCATCCACGTACTAACTAGGCCCGACACTGCTTAGCTTCTGAGATCAGACGAGATCAGGCACATTCAGTGTGGTGTGGCCGTAGGCTCTGGGCCTAGTGAGTTTTGTACTTTTAAGCATCTAGTCGGCTAGACCTTGCAGTTTTAAAAGGCAATTGAGAAAGGGCTCACTTCCTGAACTTGGAGCACAAAAAAGCCTACAGCACCTGGTATTCCCAGGCGGTCTCCCATCCAGGTACTAACTAGGCCTGACACTGCTTAACTTCCAAGATCAGTCGAGATCGGGTGCATTCAGTGTGGTGTGGCCGTAGGCTCTAGGAATGCTAAGAATATTACTCTTATGCATTTGCATTTAGTAAGCTAAGCCATGCAGCCACTTGCAACATGATACCACGCTCATCGCTCGATCAGGCGAGATATATAAGACTGGTGGGCCCATTCAGGACTCCTATGTCTGGTAGGATAACTTTAATTCATCCATCCTGTGTCTGTTGCAGGGAGGTGGAGAGAACAATCAACACAATAATGGTTTTCTTTCATGCCTCTTGAAGGACTCAATATTCTCTGTACTGCATTACATGTGAAAGTCGATTTATTACCCATGAACACACTACCTGTATGCTAATTCTATGTAAAAAGGTAGCTCCAGCCCTCATGATGTTGTCCAACATTTCCGCTATAAAACGGGATACAATTATTTTGGAAACATACCAAATTTGAAAAATAATTGAGAAGTTGCGCAATTACTAATCATGGAGCACAAAAAAGCCTACAGCACCTGGTATTCCCAGGCAGTCTCCCATCCAGGTACTAACTAGGCCTGACCCTGCTTAGCTTCCGAGATCGGGCACATTCAGTGTGGGCACATTCAGTGTGGTGTGGCCGTAGGCTCTGGGCCTAGTGAGTTTTGTACTTTTAAGCATCTAGTCGGCTAGACCTTGCAGTTTTAAAAGGCAATTGAGAAAGGGCTCACTTCCTGAACTTGGAGCACAAAAAAGCCTACAGCACCTGGTATTCCCAGGCGGTCTCCCATCCAGGTACTAACTAGGCCTGACACTGCTTAACTTCCGAGATCAGACGAGATCGGGTGCATTCAGTGTGGTGTGGCCGTAGGCTCTAGGAATGCTAAGAATATTACTCTTATGCATTTGCATTTAGTAAGCTAAGCCATGCAGCCACTTGCAACATGATACCACGCTCATCGCTCGATCAGGCTCGATCAGGCGAGATATATAAGACTGGTGGGCCCATTCAGGACTCCTATGTCTGGTAGGATAACTTTAATTCATCCATCCTGTGTCTGTTGCAGGGAGGTGGAGAGAACAATCAACACAATAATGGTTTTCTTTCATGCCTCTTGAAGGACTCAATATTCTCTGTACTGCATTACATGTGAAAGTCGATTTATTACCCATGAACACACTGCCTGTATGCTAATTCTATGTAAAAAGGTAGCTCCAGCCCTCATGATGTTGTCCAACATTTCCGCTATAAAACGGGATACAATTATTTTGGAAACATACCAAATTTGAAAAATAATTGAGAAGTTGCGCAATTACTAATCATGGAGCACAAAAAAGCCTACAGCACCTGGTATTCCCAGGCAGTCTCCCATCCAGGTACTAACTAGGCCTGACCCTGCTTAGCTTCCGAGATCGGGCACCTTCAGTGTGGTGTGGCCGTAGGCTGCCGTAGGCTCTGGGCCTAGTGAGTTTTGTACTTTTAAGCATCTAGTCGGCTAGACCTTGCAGTTTTGAAAGGCAATTGTGAAATGGCTCACTTCCTGAACTTGGAGCACAAAAAAGCCTACAGCACCTGGTATTCCCAGGTGGTCTCCCATCCAGGTACTAACTAGGCCCGACACTGCTTAGCTTCCGAGATCAGACGAGATCGGGCGCAATCAGTGTGGTGTGGCCGTAGGCTCTGGGCCTAGTGAGTTTTGTACTTTTAAGCATCTAGTCAGCTAGACCTTGCAGTTTTGAAAGGCAATTGAGAAATGGCTCACTTCCTGAACTTGGAGCACAAAAAAGCCTACAGCACCTGGTATTCCCAGGCGGTCTCCCATCCAGGTACTAACGAGGCCCGACACTGCTTAGCTTCCGAGATCAGACGAGATCGGGCGCAATCAGTGTGGTGTGGCCGTAGGCTCTGGGCCTAGTGAGTTTTGTACTTTTAAGCATCTAGTCAGCTAGACCTTGCAATTTTGAAAGGCAATTGAGAAATGGCTCACTTCCTGAACTTGGAGCACAAAAAAGCCTACAGCACCTGGTATTCCCAGGCGGTCTCCCATCCAGGTACTAACGAGGCCCGACACTGCTTAGCTTCCGAGATCAGACGAGATCGGGCGCATTCAGTGTGGTGTGGCCGTAGGCTCTGGTTCTTGTGAGTTTTGTACTTTTAAGCATCTAGTCGGCTAGACCTTGCAGTTTTGAAAGGCAATTGAGAAATGGCTCACTTCCTGAACTTGGAGTACAAAAAAGCCTACAGCACCTGGTATTCCCAGGCGGTCTTCCATCCAGGTACTAACTAGGCCCGACACTGCTTAGCTTCTGAGATCAGACGAGATCAGGCACATTCAGTGTGGTGTGGCCGTAGGCTCTGGGCCTAGTGAGTTTTGTACTTTTAAGCATCTAGTCGGCTAGACCTTGCAGTTTTAAAAGGCAATTGAGAAAGGGCTCACTTCCTGAACTTGGAGCACAAAAAAGCCTACAGCACCTGGTATTCCCAGGCGGTCTCCCATCCAGGTACTAACTAGGCCTGACACTGCTTAACTTCCGAGATCAGTCGAGATCGGGTGCATTCAGTGTGGTGTGGCCGTAGGCTCTAGGAATGCTAAGAATATTACTCTTATGCATTTGCATTTAGTAAGCTAAGCCATGCAGCCACTTGCAACATGATACCACGCTCATCGCTCGATCAGGCTCGATCAGGCGAGATATATAAGACTGGTGGGCCCATTCAGGACTCCTATGTCTGGTAGGATAACTTTAATTCATCCATCCTGTGTCTGTTGCAGGGAGGTGGAGAGAACAATCAACACAATAATGGTTTTCTTTCATGCCTCTTGAAGGACTCAATATTCTCTGTACTGCATTACATGTGAAAGTTGATTTATTACCCATGAACACACTACCTGTATGCTAATTCTATGTCAAAAGGTAGCTCCAGCCCTCATGATGTTGTCCAACATTTCCGCTATAAAACGGGATACAATTATTTTGGAAACATACCAAATTTGAAAAATAATTGAGAAGTTGCGCAATTACTAATCATGGAGCACAAAAAAAGCCTACAGCACCTGGTATTCCCAGGCAGTCTCCCATCCAGGTACTAACTAGGCCCGACCCTGCTTAGCTTCCGAGATCGGGCGCATTCAGTGTGGTGTGGCCGTAGGCTCTGGGCCTAGTGAGTTTGTACTTTTAAGCATCTAGTCGGCTAGACCTTGCAGTTTTGAAAGGCAATTGTGAAATGGCTCACTTCCTGAACTTGGAGCACAAAAAAGCCTACAGCACCTGGTATTCCCAGGTGGTCTCCCATCCAGGTACTAACTAGGCCCGACACTGCTTAGCTTCCGAGATCAGACGAGATCGGGCGCATTCAATGTGGTGTGGCCGTAGGCTCTGGGCCTAGTGAGTTTTGTACTTTTAAGCATCTAGTCGGCTAGACCTTGCAGTTTTGAAAGGCAATTGAGAAATGGCTCACTTCCTGAACTTGGAGTACAAAAAAGCCTACAGCACCTGGTATTCCCAGGCGGTCTCCCATCCAGGTACTAACTAGGCCTGACACTGCTTAACTTCCGAGATCAGACGAGATCGGGTGCATTCAGTGTGGTGTGGCCGTAGGCTCTAGGAATGCTAAGAATATTACTCTTATGCATTTGCATTTAGTAAGCTAAGCCATGCAGCCACTTGCAACATGATACCACGCTCATCGCTCGATCAGGCTCGATCAGGCGAGATATATAAGACTGGTGGGCCCATTCAGGACTCCTATGTCTGGTAGGATAACTTTAATTCATCCATCCTGTGTCTGTTGCAGGGAGGTGGAGAGAACAATCAACACAATAATGGTTTTCTTTCATGCCTCTTGAAGGACTCAATATTCTCTGTACTGCATTACATGTGAAAGTCGATTTATTACCCATGAACACACTACCTGTATGCTAATTCTATGTAAAAAGGTAGCTCCAGCCCTCATGATGTTGTCCAACATTTCCGCTATAAAACGGGATACAATTATTTTGGAAACATACCAAATTTGAAAAATAATTGAGAAGTTGCGCAATTACTAATCATGGAGCACAAAAAAGCCTACAGCACCTGGTATTCCCAGGCAGTCTCCCATCCAGGTACTAACTAGGCCTGACCCTGCTTAGCTTCCGAGATCGGGCACATTCAGTGTGGTGTGGCCGTAGGCTCTGGGCCTAGTGAGTTTTGTACTTTTAAGCATCTAGTCGGCTAGACCTTGCAGTTTTGAAAGGCAATTGTGAAATGGCTCACTTCCTGAACTTGGAGCACAAAAAAGCCTACAGCACCTGGTATTCCCAGGTGGTCTCCCATCCAGGTACTAACTAGGCCCGACACTGCTTAGCTTCCGAGATCAGACGAAATCAGTGTGGTGTGGCCGTAGGCTCTGGGCCTAGTGAGTTTTGTACTTTTAAGCATCTAGTCAGCTAGACCTTGCAGTTTTGAAAGGAAATTGAGAAATGGCTCACTTCCTGAACTTGGAGCACAAAAAAGCCTACAGCACCTGGTATTCCCAGGCGGTCTCCCATCCAGGTACTAACGAGGCCCGACACTGCTTAGCTTCCGAGATCAGACGAGATCGGGCGCATTCAGTGTGGTGTGGCCGTAGGCTCTGGTTCTTGTGAGTTTTGTACTTTTAAGCATCTAGTCGGCTAGACCTTGCAGTTTTGAAAGGCAATTGAGAAATGGCTCACTTCCTGAACTTGGAGTACAAAAAAGCCTACAGCACCTGGTATTCCCAGGCGGTCTTCCATCCACGTACTAACTAGGCCCGACACTGCTTAGCTTCTGAGATCAGACGAGATCAGGCACATTCAGTGTGGTGTGGCCGTAGGCTCTGGGCCTAGTGAGTTTTGTACTTTTAAGCATCTAGTCGGCTAGACCTTGCAGTTTTAAAAGGCAATTGAGAAAGGGCTCACTTCCTGAACTTGGAGCACAAAAAAGCCTACAGCACCTGGTATTCCCAGGCGGTCTCCCATCCAGGTACTAACTAGGCCTGACACTGCTTAACTTCCGAGATCAGTCGAGATCGGGTGCATTCAGTGTGGTGTGGCCGTAGGCTCTAGGAATGCTAAGAATATTACTCTTATGCATTTGCATTTAGTAAGCTAAGCCATGCAGCCACTTGCAACATGATACCACGCTCATCGCTCGATCAGGCGAGATATATAAGACTGGTGGGCCCATTCAGGACTCCTATGTCTGGTAGGATAACTTTAATTCATCCATCCTGTGTCTGTTGCAGGGAGGTGGAGAGAACAATCAACACAATAATGGTTTTCTTTCATGCCTCTTGAAGGACTCAATATTCTCTGTACTGCATTACATGTGAAAGTCGATTTATTACCCATGAACACACTACCTGTATGCTAATTCTATGTAAAAAGGTAGCTCCAGCCCTCATGATGTTGTCCAACATTTCCGCTATAAAACGGGATACAATTATTTTGGAAACATACCAAATTTGAAAAATAATTGAGAAGTTGCGCAATTACTAATCATGGAGCACAAAAAAGCCTACAGCACCTGGTATTCCCAGGCAGTCTCCCATCCAGGTACTAACTAGGCCTGACCCTGCTTAGCTTCCGAGATCGGGCACATTCAGTGTGGGCACATTCAGTGTGGTGTGGCCGTAGGCTCTGGGCCTAGTGAGTTTTGTACTTTTAAGCATCTAGTCGGCTAGACCTTGCAGTTTTAAAAGGCAATTGAGAAAGGGCTCACTTCCTGAACTTGGAGCACAAAAAAGCCTACAGCACCTGGTATTCCCAGGCGGTCTCCCATCCAGGTACTAACTAGGCCTGACACTGCTTAACTTCCGAGATCAGACGAGATCGGGTGCATTCAGTGTGGTGTGGCCGTAGGCTCTAGGAATGCTAAGAATATTACTCTTATGCATTTGCATTTAGTAAGCTAAGCCATGCAGCCACTTGCAACATGATACCACGCTCATCGCTCGATCAGGCTCGATCAGGCGAGATATATAAGACTGGTGGGCCCATTCAGGACTCCTATGTCTGGTAGGATAACTTTAATTCATCCATCCTGTGTCTGTTGCAGGGAGGTGGAGAGAACAATCAACACAATAATGGTTTTCTTTCATGCCTCTTGAAGGACTCAATATTCTCTGTACTGCATTACATGTGAAAGTCGATTTATTACCCATGAACACACTGCCTGTATGCTAATTCTATGTAAAAAGGTAGCTCCAGCCCTCATGATGTTGTCCAACATTTCCGCTATAAAACGGGATACAATTATTTTGGAAACATACCAAATTTGAAAAATAATTGAGAAGTTGCGCAATTACTAATCATGGAGCACAAAAAAGCCTACAGCACCTGGTATTCCCAGGCAGTCTCCCATCCAGGTACTAACTAGGCCTGACCCTGCTTAGCTTCCGAGATCGGGCACCTTCAGTGTGGTGTGGCCGTAGGCTCTGGGCCTAGTGAGTTTTGTACTTTTAAGCATCTAGTCGGCTAGACCTTGCAGTTTTGAAAGGCAATTGTGAAATGGCTCACTTCCTGAACTTGGAGCACAAAAAAGCCTACAGCACCTGGTATTCCCAGGTGGTCTCCCATCCAGGTACTAACTAGGCCCGACACTGCTTAGCTTCCGAGATCAGACGAGATCGGGCGCAATCAGTGTGGTGTGGCCGTAGGCTCTGGGCCTAGTGAGTTTTGTACTTTTAAGCATCTAGTCAGCTAGACCTTGCAGTTTTGAAAGGCAATTGAGAAATGGCTCACTTCCTGAACTTGGAGCACAAAAAAGCCTACAGCACCTGGTATTCCCAGGCGGTCTCCCATCCAGGTACTAACGA
>NW_027182325.1:895000-897500 GCF_040938575.1 Ambystoma mexicanum | reverse complement strand
GATCAGACGAGATCGGGCGCATTCAGTGTGGTGTGGCCGTAGGCTCTGGTTCTTGTGAGTTTTGTACTTTTAAGCATCTAGTCGGCTAGACCTTGCAGTTTTGAAAGGCAATTGAGAAATGGCTCACTTCCTGAACTTGGAGTACAAAAAAGCCTACAGCACCTGGTATTCCCAGGCGGTCTTCCATCCAGGTACTAACTAGGCCCGACACTGCTTAGCTTCTGAGATCAGACGAGATCAGGCACATTCAGTGTGGTGTGGCCGTAGGCTCTGGGCCTAGTGAGTTTTGTACTTTTAAGCATCTAGTCGGCTAGACCTTGCAGTTTTAAAAGGCAATTGAGAAAGGGCTCACTTCCTGAACTTGGAGCACAAAAAAGCCTACAGCACCTGGTATTCCCAGGCGGTCTCCCATCCAGGTACTAACTAGGCCTGACACTGCTTAACTTCCGAGATCAGTCGAGATCGGGTGCATTCAGTGTGGTGTGGCCGTAGGCTCTAGGAATGCTAAGAATATTACTCTTATGCATTTGCATTTAGTAAGCTAAGCCATGCAGCCACTTGCAACATGATACCACGCTCATCGCTCGATCAGGCTCGATCAGGCGAGATATATAAGACTGGTGGGCCCATTCAGGACTCCTATGTCTGGTAGGATAACTTTAATTCATCCATCCTGTGTCTGTTGCAGGGAGGTGGAGAGAACAATCAACACAATAATGGTTTTCTTTCATGCCTCTTGAAGGACTCAATATTCTCTGTACTGCATTACATGTGAAAGTTGATTTATTACCCATGAACACACTACCTGTATGCTAATTCTATGTAAAAAGGTAGCTCCAGCCCTCATGATGTTGTCCAACATTTCCGCTATAAAACGGGATACAATTATTTTGGAAACATACCAAATTTGAAAAATAATTGAGAAGTTGCGCAATTACTAATCATGGAGCACAAAAAAAGCCTACAGCACCTGGTATTCCCAGGCAGTCTCCCATCCAGGTACTAACTAGGCCCGACCCTGCTTAGCTTCCGAGATCGGGCGCATTCAGTGTGGTGTGGCCGTAGGCTCTGGGCCTAGTGAGTTTGTACTTTTAAGCATCTAGTCGGCTAGACCTTGCAGTTTTGAAAGGCAATTGTGAAATGGCTCACTTCCTGAACTTGGAGCACAAAAAAGCCTACAGCACCTGGTATTCCCAGGTGGTCTCCCATCCAGGTACTAACTAGGCCCGACACTGCTTAGCTTCCGAGATCAGACGAGATCGGGCGCATTCAGTGTGGTGTGGCCGTAGGCTCTGGGCCTAGTGAGTTTTGTACTTTTAAGCATCTAGTCGGCTAGACCTTGCAGTTTTGAAAGGCAATTGAGAAATGGCTCACTTCCTGAACTTGGAGTACAAAAAAGCCTACAGCACCTGGTATTCCCAGGCGGTCTCCCATCCAGGTACTAACTAGGCCTGACACTGCTTAACTTCCGAGATCAGACGAGATCGGGTGCATTCAGTGTGGTGTGGCCGTAGGCTCTAGGAATGCTAAGAATATTACTCTTATGCATTTGCATTTAGTAAGCTAAGCCATGCAGCCACTTGCAACATGATACCACGCTCATCGCTCGATCAGGCTCGATCAGGCGAGATATATAAGACTGGTGGGCCCATTCAGGACTCCTATGTCTGGTAGGATAACTTTAATTCATCCATCCTGTGTCTGTTGCAGGGAGGTGGAGAGAACAATCAACACAATAATGGTTTTCTATCATGCCTCTTGAAGGACTCAATATTCTCTGTACTGCATTACATGTGAAAGTCGATTTATTACCCATGAACACACTACCTGTATGCTAATTCTATGTAAAAAGGTAGCTCCAGCCCTCATGATGTTGTCCAACATTTCCGCTATAAAACGGGATACAATTATTTTGGAAACATACCAAATTTGAAAAATAATTGAGAAGTTGCGCAATTACTAATCATGGAGCACAAAAAAGCCTACAGCACCTGGTATTCCCAGGCAGTCTCCCATCCAGGTACTAACTAGGCCTGACCCTGCTTAGCTTCCGAGATCGGGCACATTCAGTGTGGTGTGGCCGTAGGCTCTGGGCCTAGTGAGTTTTGTACTTTTAAGCATCTAGTCGGCTAGACCTTGCAGTTTTGAAAGGCAATTGTGAAATGGCTCACTTCCTGAACTTGGAGCACAAAAAAGCCTACAGCACCTGGTATTCCCAGGTGGTCTCCCATCCAGGTACTAACTAGGCCCGACACTGCTTAGCTTCCGAGATCAGACGAAATCAGTGTGGTGTGGCCGTAGGCTCTGGGCCTAGTGAGTTTTGTACTTTTAAGCATCTAGTCAGCTAGACCTTGCAGTTTTGAAAGGAAATTGAGAAATGGCTCACTTCCTGAACTTGGAGCACAAAAAAGCCTACAGCACCTGGTATTCCCAGGCGGTCTCCCATCCAGGTACTAACGAGGCCCGACACTGCTTAGCTTCCGAGATCAGACGAGATCGG